>NW_012107697.1:1672324-1704542 GCF_000951045.1 Mandrillus leucophaeus | reverse complement strand
AACTCCCAGCCTCAGGTGATCTGCCCGCCTTGGCCTCCCAAAGTGCTGGGATTACAGGCCTGAGTTACTGAGACTGGCCTTTTGCCCATTTTTCAATTGGATTATTTGTCTTTTTATTGTTGAGTTGTTAGAGCTCTATTTATTTTGGATACAAGTCCCTTATCAGATATATGATTTGCAAATATTTTCTCACATTCTGTGAGTTTTTTCACTTTCTTGATTCTGTGTTTTGAAGTACAAAAGTATTTAATTTTGATGATGTCCTATTTGTCTATTTTTGTTGTTGTTTGGGCTTTTGGTCATATCTAAGAAGACTTTCTCTAACCTAAGGCCATAAAGATTTATTCTTGTTTTCTAAAAATTTTATAGTTTTAGCTTTTACATTTAGGTCTATAATCCAGCTCAGTTAGTTTTTGTATGTGATGTAAAGGAGGGGTCCAACTTTCTTCTTTTGCATGTAGATATCCAGTTGTCCCAGCACAATTTGTTGAAAAATGATTCTTTCCTCACTTAATTGTCTTAGCACCCTTTTTGAAAATCAATTGACCATAAAGCTAACAGTTTATTTCTGAACTTTCTGCCATTGATCTATGTGTCTATCCTTATGCCAGTACCATACAGCCTTGATTACTGTAGCTGTTTGTGATTTTTCAATAAAATTTAAAACATTTTTTAAAATTTTGCCGTGTGTGGTGGCTCATGCCTATAATCCCAGTAGTTTGGGAGGTTGAGGTGGGCAGATCATTTGAGGTCAGGAGTTCAAGATCAGCCTGACCAACATGGTGAAACCTCCCGTCTACTAAAAATACAAAAATTAGCTGAGTGCAGTGGTGTGCACCTGTAATCGCAGCTACTAGGGAGGCTGAGGCAGGAGAATTGTTTGAGCCCCAGGAGGCAGAGTTTGCAGTGAGCCGAGATTGTACCACTGTACTCCACTCCGGGTGACAAAGTGAGACTCTGTCTCATAAATAAATAAATAAATAAATAAATAAAATAAAATTTTTTGCAGAGACAGAGTCTCACTATGCTAGTCAGGCTCGTTTCAAACTCCTGAGCTCAAGCAATCCTCCTGCCTCGACCTCCTAAAGTGCTGAGATTATAGGCATGAGCCACTGTGCCCTGCCTAAATACAATTTTTATTCTAAAGACAGTATGTTATTATTACAGAAAAATAAGGGGAAAAGGGAAGAAGAAAAAAATTACAAATTATTTCAAGACAACCATTGTTAATGAATTAATATATTTTATCCCTTTCTTGTTTCTATGTTTTATTTTTTAACATAACTGAGATTAGAATGTACAGTCAGCTCTTTGTGTCTGTGAGTTCTGCATCCTGGGATTCAACCAGCTACAGATTGAAAATGTTTGAAAAAGGAAAAGATGGCTGCATTTGTACTGAACATGCACAGGTTGTTTTTGTCCAGTCACTATTTCCTAAATAATACAGTAAAACTACTATTCACACAGCATTTACATTGCATTAGGTATTGTAAGTAACATAGAGATGATTTAAAGTATATGGGAGGATGTGAGTAGGTTGCATGCAAATACTACATTATTTTATATTAGGAACTTGTGGCCAGGTGTGGTGGCTCACGCCTGTAATCCCAGCACTTTGGGAGGCCGAGGTGGGCGGATCACCTGAGGTCAGCAGTTTGAGACCAACCTGGCCACCATGGTGAAACCCCGTCTCTACCAAAAATACAAAAATTAACTGAGTGTGGTGGCACACGCCTGTAATCCCAGCTATTTTGGAGGCTGAGGCAGGAGAATCACTTGAACCCAGGAGGCGGAGGTTGCAGTGAGCCGAGACCGTGCCACTGCACTCCAGCCTGGGCAACAAGAGTGAAACTCCGTCTCAAAACAACAACAACAACAAAAGAAGGAACTTGTGCATTGTGGATTTTGGTATCTGCGGGGACAGGGGGAGTTCTAGAACCAATCTTCCACAGATACTGAGGGATGACTGTAAATACAATTATGTATTTTGCACTTTTTAATTAACATTGTAATAGGCTAAGCGCGGTGACTCACAACACTCTGTGAGGCCCAGGTGGGTGGATCATATGAGGCCAGGAGTTCAAGATCAGCTTGGCTAACGTGGCAAAAACCCATCTCTACTAAAAATATTAAAAATTTAGCTGGGTGTGTTGGCACACGCCTGTAATCCCGGTAGGGAGGCTGAGGCACCAAAATCGTTTGAACCTGGGAGGCCAAGATTACACCGCGGCACCCCAGCCTGGATTGTAAAAAAGCATTTTCTCATGGTACTAAAAAACAAAGCATCTTTCCTAATGGTTGCATTAGTGTTCTACTGTGAGAATATATTATCATTTATTTAACCAGTCTCATATTTTTTCATACCTAAGTTATTCCCATTTTTTAAAATAAATGACACTGCATCATTGTGATAAATTTTTGTATATGTTTTGGATAACTTTCTTAGGATAATTTAACAGGAATATGATTGATGTGTCTCATCAGATGGTTTCCCTAAAAGTGGTATCAATGTAGCCCACCACCAGCAGGGCATAAAGACAGCCACCATACTGCATGCTTGCCAGTACTGGGTATTTTTCCACCACCCCCAACACTTTTTTTTTTTTTTTTGATGGAGTCTTGCTCTGTCGCCCAGGCTGGAGTGCAGTGGTGCAATCTTGGCTCACTGCGACCTCCGCCTCCCAGGTTCATGCAATTCTCTGCCTCAGCCTCCCAAGTAGCTGGGATTACAGGTGCCTGCCACCATGCCCAGCTAATTTTTGTATTTTTAGTAAAGACAGAGTTTCACTATGTTGGCCAGGCTGGTCTCGAACTCCTGACCTCATGATCCACCCGCCTTGGCCTCCCAAAGTGCTGAGATTACAGGCGTGAGACACTGTGCCCGGCCACACATTTTTAACTTTTGCAAATTTTACAGATGAAATGGTACCTGGTTTTTAAAATTTGCATTTCTTTTGTTATTAGTGAAGTTGAACATTTTCCCACGTGTCTTTTTTTTTTTTTTTTTTTTAGAGACGGAGTCTCGCTCTGTCGCCCAGGCTGGAGTGCAGTGGCCGGATCTCAGCTCACTGCAAGCTCCGCCTCCCGGGTTTGCGCCATTCTCCTGCCTCAGCCTCCCGAGTAGCTGGGACTACAGGCGCCCGCCACCTCGCCTGGCTAGTTTTTTTTTTTTGTATTTTTTAGTAGAGACGGAGTTTCACCGTGTTAGCCAGGATGGTCTCAATCTCCTGACCTCGTGATCCGCCTGTCTCGGCCTCCCAAAGTGCTGGGATTACAGGCTTGAGCCACCGCGCCCGGCCTCCCACGTGTCTTTTAGCCCAATATATTTCCTCTTTTGTGAACTGTTCAACTTCATTTATCATTCAGCTGGGTCCTTGATTGATTTTTGACTAATTTCCTTGGACCCTACCTTTCCTATAACTTCCCAACTCTTAACACATGGGAGTAATTCACTCAGAACATAAAGAAAGGAGCTTTCTAAAGAATGAGAATATTCAAAAATATATACACATCTGAAAAGGGACTTTTCTTCAGAAAGTGTAGAGATGAACAAACGGGATCAGAGTAAAACTATCACCTCTGACAGCCCTCTCTGACCTGCTCCAATAGCCAGAAAAGTCGGCAAATGTATCCCTTCCTGGGCAAAGCACTTGAGAATTTCCGTGTTTAAAAATCTGCAACTCTGGCTGGGCACGGTGGCTCACACCTGTAATCGCAGCACTTTGGGAGGCCAAGACAGGAAGATTGCTTGTGTCCAGGAATTCAAGACCAGCCTGGGCAACATGGCAAAGCACTGTCTCTACAAAATATAAAAAAATTAGCTGAGCATAGTGGCGTATACCTGTGGTCCCAGCTACTTGGGAGGCTGAGGTAGGAGGATCGCTTGAGTCCAGCAGGTTGATGCTACAGTGAGCTGTGATCGTGCCACAGCACTCAGTCTGGGCAGCAGTGAGACCCTGACACACACACACACACACACACATACACACACACACACCTCTGAGTTCAAGTTCCCCATGTCTTACATATAACCTTCAATATCAGCTCCTTAGGACGATGATAAAGATCTAAGTGGTCTTGTATTTGGAAAAGAGAAGAGAAGGAGGGGTCACTGTAAACGGGGGATGAGAAGCCATTATCTGTTTATGTCCAAGGCTAAATTGATTGACTGATTGAGTTTTCATGTCATAAGTTTATTGACAAACATATCTAGTATGCTATATGAGTTCAAGAGTTTGATCCATTTTTCAAAGGGATTACATCTCTTGAAACACTCTTCATGTCTGTTAAATGGATGAACTAAAACATTCTTATATCTTAAGCAGTTGGTGTTTTACTCTAAAGAAAGTTGCCACAGATCCAGACCCTAAGTACAAAGTCATCATAGTTAGTAACCGACACGTGTTTTTCACTGAAAATGGCAAATTCTTCCCTGGGCCCTCCGCATAGTGGCTTCTGCAGACCACAGATGTTGTCAACCATCTAATGCTCTGTCCCCACATGGAGGCTCCACCAAAGTTGTAGAGACCAAGCCAGAAGCAACTGCAGCACCATACCAAGTCCTCCTTTGTTCAGGACCTTGTTCCCCTGTGTCTGAAAGAGTAAATGTAAACAGTATTAACACAGGTATGGGGTAGATGTGAACAAGGACTAGCCAACTTTCAGGAGTTTGAACATCTACACAGACAATTGTAAAGATCTATGTAGGACTCTTCAATTATTTTGTAGGAAGAAATTGATAATTCCTTGATAACTGAAAATGCCTTATCTTTTTTTTTTTTTTTTTTAGATGGAGTCTCACTCTGTCACCCAGGCTGGAGTGCAGTGGCGTGATCTCAGCTCACTGCAACATCTACCTCCCGGGTTCAAGCAATTCTCCTGCCTCAGCCTCCCAAGTAGCTGGGAATACAGGTGTGTGCCACCATGCCCAGCTAAGTTTTTGTATTTTTAGTAGAGATGGAGTTTCACCGTGTTGGCCAGGCTGGTCTTGAACTCCTGACCTCAGATGATTTGCCTGACTTGGCCTCCCAAAGTGCTGGGATTACAGGCATGGGCCGCTGCGCCTGGCCAATATCCTCTATCTTTAATAAGCATGTCCAAGCAAGAATGGGATGGCTAACTAATCTGAATTCCAGGCAGTTCATGGAAGGTGATGTAAGGTGAAAAAGTATGATTTCACAGGGCCAGGCATCATCACATCACCAAGCTATTTGTGAATTAGATAAGCCTATTCACATGAGGGGACTCTGAGCATGAGTGGGAATCCCGCAAAAGTCAAGCTACAAGGTTGAAGTTAGAGGGGGAATACCAAACCGGAACCTGACATTTCATACTGCTTCCCTGACAGGTCCTTTCAAAGAAACAAGAACTGAAATGCAGCCTGAACCAGCATGCAAAACAGGCAGCTATTTCAGTCTGAATCATGAGCAGGGGCCACAGTGGGCCATCTGAAACTGAGGGGCAAAGGAAAACTGAACACCAAGGCCTGAGCGGCTTATGACAAATAATTGTAACTGTCCAGGCAACTGGTCCATTCCAAGCATTAGCTGTGCTGGGAGCTGAGCCATGAAGCAGAATTTTAGATTTTCTTTCTGGCTAGAGCCTTGCAACAAAGATCCTTCCCCTCCATCCCTCCCCTCTTCCCCAGTATTCCTGAAGTCCCCTTGCCTGTCACAGGACTGCAGGGCAGCAGCCTCTTAGCATGGCTTTCCTTTGACTGCGGTGTCACCACGTCACCTTGTGCTCGGCCCTCCCGCCCCCGCCCCGGCACGGGGTCATAACAGCCTGCAGTGTTGCCAAGGAGCTGGCACTGTCCAGACCCAGTGCGCAGGGATGGGCCTGAGGTGGCCGGCCACGTCATCTGTCACCCAGGGTGTTTATGCACCCTGCAGTCCAGCAATGCAAGGATCTGCCAAGGATCTTCAGGTTTATTATGCTTTCTTTGGCCTTCAAGAACTGGATGGCTGGCCAGGCGCGGTGGCTCACGCCTGTAATCGCAGCACTTTGGGAGGCCGAGGCGGGCAGATCACAAGGTCAGGAGTTTGAGACCAGCCTGGCCAATATAGTGAAACCCTGTCTCTACTAAAAAAAAACACAAACATTAGCTGGGTGTGGTGGTGGGTGCCTGTAGTTCCAGCTACTCAGGAGACTGAGGCAGGAGAATTGCTTGACCCAGGAGACAGAGGTTGCAGTGAGCTGAGATCGTGCCACTCCACTCCAGCCTGGGCAACAGAGTGAGACTCTATCTCAAAATAAATACATAAATACATACATGAAATGAAAAACCTGGATGGCTGTCATTAAAACAAGTCACGGAAAGCTCCAATGGAAATAATTTTCAGGCTTCCCTCTTGAAATACCTTTTTTGCCTTTTCCTGCTAATTCATTTTCCTCTCTCCCTCATCTCCCCTTCTGAAAAGGCTTCCTTCACCCTAAGACCAACTCATGCAGGTTCCTAGTCCTCTGTTCTGTACATCAGAAAAGTAGTTTTCTTTCAAGACCCAGTTGCCTCCTAATCAGGGAAGCTGAAGGAGTGCTTAGAGAAAGTAAATACATTGTAATATTATCTTAAGTTATACAAATGTCTTCGGTACCTAGTAGGCACCAAATGTATTTAGCTTAATTGAAATCAGATGCAAAAATACATGTCCTTGAGAGCCAAAGAAAATTTAATTTTTAAATTATTTATGCACACATAATTCTTAAAATCTCAGGCTCTAGATAGACCTAAGTTTAAATTGAGGCTTTAATAATTACTGGTTGTGACCTTTAGCAACTCACCTCATTTCTCTGAACTGCCTCATTTATAAAATGAAGATTATGATAACAAGCCCCTTAGGGCTTTGAGACGATTAAATATGATACTCTATGTAAATGAGCCACTTATTCACACTTGTAAACAGTTAAGCCACATGCATCATTCTGAGTGTGTGTACGTATTCTTTCATAAATTATCTGGTTTTTTTTTTTTTTTTTTTTTTTGAAACAGAGTCTCGCTCTGTCGCCCAGGCTAATCACAGCTTACTGCAGCCTTGACCTCTCAGGCTCAAGAAATCATCCCACCTCAGCCTCCTGAGTAGCTGGGAAGTGCAGGTGCATGACACCACACATGGCTAAATTTTTTATTTTTAATGGAGATGAGGTCTCGCCATGTTGCCCAGGCTGGTCTCAAACTCCTGGCCTCAAGTGATCCTCCCAACTCAGCCTCCCAAAGTGCTGGGATTACAGGCGTGAGCCACCGCGCTTGGCCTATGTCTACTTTTTGACCAGGATCTCTACAAGGGCAGTGCCAGGCTGACTGCCTGAGGGAGTGAGGTTGTCCAGCCTATTGATCCTGTAGGTATAATCCCCAGAGAGCTCCAATATAGTCTCATGGTACTTGGGGTAGACTCAGGAGAAAGGCCTGGATCATTGAATTTGAAACACAGGATTAGTATCTGCATAATGAACCAACCATGCTACATCAGGTCATGATAGATCATTGCTAAGTTTTAGGAAACTGATTCATCTATTTATTCATTCATTTATCCAAACATTTATTGAGCATCTGTTATGTCTGAGGCTATAATGTTGAAGAATGTACAAGCTCTCTTTCCTCTTAAGTTTTCAGTTTAATTGTTTAACCTAAATAAATAATGAGGCAATTTAATTCATATTTGTTGGAAAACAATTCAGTTCAACTATGTAAAGGAACACTGTATTTTATTAAAACAGAATTAGAATCCCCAAAGCTTGGCTCTTGAAAGAGAGTATCTTACAGGAAGAACCGGCGGGCCAAACAGTCCTGAATCTCTCCCAGTTTCCTCCTCCCTCAGGTTTCCTGTCTTTGCTGTTCTCTTTCCATCCCTTTGGTCTAAGCATAGATTTTAAAACTTTTGTTTGTAGATGAAATGAGTTGAAGTCCTCAACAAAATATTTGGCTAAATATAAGGGAAAACAAAAGGACGTTTTTGCAAGCAGTATGAAACAATGGTATGACTTTAGAAAATTGTTTGGCAGTATTAAAACTGACCATAATCATGTACTATTTGTAATAGTCAAATATTAGAGACAATCTTTTTTGGTTTGTTTATTTTTTGAGACAGAGTCTAGCTCTGTCACCCAGGCTGGAGTGCAGTGGCACGATCTCGGCTCACTGCAACTTCCACCTCCCGGGTTCAAGCCATCCGCCTGCCTCAGGCTCCTGAGTAGCTGGGATTACAAGCATGCACCACCGTGCCCAGCTAATTTTTGTTTTTAGTGGAGACGGGATTTCACCATGTTGGCCAGGCTGGTCTTGAACTCCTGGCCTCAAGTGATCCACCCGCCTCGGCCTCCCAAAGTGCTGGGATTACAGGCGTGAGCCACCGCGCCCAGGCATTGGAGACAATCTCTATCTCCACATGCAATAGAATGGATAAGCTAGGTTATTTCACTCAATGGAACAGCACAACAAGAGTGAACAAACTACAACTACATGCAACAAATGGGTGAATCTTACCAACGTAATGTTGAGCAAAAGAAGTCAGAAAGGAAAATACACTGTATAATTCTATTTATTTAAAGTTCCAAAATAGTCAAAACTAATCTATGGTGTTTGAAGTCAAGATTTTTTTTTTTTTTTTTTTTTTTTTTGAGACAGAGTCTCGCTCTGTCACCCAGGCTGGAGAGCAATGGCACGATCTTGGTTCACTGCAACCTCCGCCTCCTGGGTTCAAGCGATTGTCCTACCTCAGCCTCCTGAGTAGCTGGGACTACCGGCGCGTGTCACCATGCCCAGCTAATGTTTTTGTATTTTTAGTAGAGGCGGGGTTTCACCGTGTTAGCCAGGATGGTCTTGTTCTCCTGACCTTGTGATCCGCCCTCCTCAGCCTCCCAAAGTGCTGGGATTACAGGCGTGAGCCTCCGCGCCTGGCCCAAGATAGTTATATCTATCTCCCAACTAAGGGATTTTTCAGTCCCCAGAACACTGGTAGAATTATGGTATTTATATCCAGTGAATAAGCATATCTTTTGGGTAAGATCCCAGCTCCTATATTTAAAGTGTCTGTGTTCTCAGTATAAACCCAATAACAAAATAATACTTCAGTGAAACAATCATTATTGCATTAATACAGTAAATTCTCCCCCTTTACAATAGAAGTTCCATGGGAGCTGGGATTTTGTCTTAATCACTGTTTTATTTTATTTTACTCATGGGTGCCACAGGACACCTAGAACACATAGCACCTAGAACAGTCCTTGGCACATAATAGGCACTGAATAAAAATTTCTTGGATGTGATAACTATATTCAAACAGAAGAGCATAGCACAGAGGATAACAGTATGTGTTCTGGAACAAGATTGCTTTGGTTCAAATCCCAACTCTGCCACTGTCTAGCTATGAGACACTGGACATGTTATATAATCTATCCATGCCTCAGTTTCCTCATGTGTAAAACAAAAAACTACTAGTATCTTCCTCTTAGGGTTGCTATGAGGTTTAAGGAACACTTGTAAAGATAACGTATGGAATTATTTGGTGACTACCATACCCAAAGAGGGCTTGCCCTATCTCTTAGAAACATAGGAAATTTGGTGTCTTCTGACCATCTGTGTGACTCACAATAGAATAAATCATTTTAAAAGCTAATATACATTAAATAAATGAAATGAAGAAAACTTTAAAAATTATTAAAATTGAAGAGTCCAGCAAGATTTTCTGTAGGTAAAGACAAGCTTATTCTAAACTTTATACAGAAAGTCAAAGGGGCTAGAATAGCTAAAAACAATTTGGAAACAGAAGAATAATCTGGAAGGAAGCATTCTGTCTGATGTTAAGATTTACTGTATTGCTATAGACTCACTGTAAAGCTATAGTAATCAAAACAGTATGGAGTAGTGACAGATACACAGGTCAATGAAACAGGCCAGAAATTGATTTTTGACAAAGGAGCAAAAGCAATTCAATGGAGGAAGAATAGTCCTTTCAATGAATAGCCCTGTAGAAATTGGATATCCACAGGCAAAAGAAAACAAAAAGAAGCTTGACCTAAATGTCACATCTTTTTTTTTTTTTGAGACTGAGTTTTGCTCTTGTTGCCCAGGGTGGAGTACAGTGGTAAAATCTCGGCTCACTGCAACCTCCACCTCCTGGGTTCGAGTGATTCTCCTGCCTCAGCCTCCTGAGTAGCTGGGATTACAGGCGCATGCCACCACGCCGGCTAATTTTTTGTATTTTTGGAGGAGACGGGGTTTCACCATGTTGGCCAGGGTAGTCTCAAACTCCTGACCTCAGGTAATCTACCGCCCACAGCCTCCCAAAGTGCTGGGATTACAGGCGTGAGCCACTGTGCCCGGCCTAACCTTCACATCTTACGCAAAAACTAATTCAAAATGGATTGTGAATTTAAATATAGCATGTGAAAAAAAGTTAATCACTGTATGATTCCATTTATATGACATTCTTTTTTAAAATTTTTAATTTGATTTAACTTAATTTGGCCCGGTGCGGTGGCTCATGCCTATAATCCCAGCATTTTGGGAGTCTGAGGTGGGTGGATCACTTAAGCTAAATTCGAGACCAGCCTGGTCAGCATGGTGAAACCTAGAGTCTACAAAAAGTACAAAAATTAGCTGGGCAGGATAGCATGCACCTGTATTCCCAGCTACTCGGGAGGCTGGGGCAGATCACTTGATCCCAGGAAGATGAGGCTGCAGTGAGGCAAGATGGCGCCACTGCACTCCAGCCTGGGCAACAGACTGAGACCGTCTCAACAAAAATAATTATTTTTATTCGTTTATTTATTTTTGGAGACAGAGTCTCGCTTTGTCACCCAGGCTAGAGTGTAGTGGCACTACCTCGACTCACCGTAACTTCTGCCTCCCGGGTTCAAGTGATTCAGCGATTCTCATGCCTCCGTCTCCTGAGTAGCTGGGATTACAGGGGTATGCCACCATGTCCTGCTAAGTGTTTGTATTTTTAGTAGGGACGAGGTTTTGCCGTGTCGACCAGGCTGGTCTTGAACTCCTGAGCTCAGGCAATTCACCTGCCTTGGCCTCCCAACGTGCTAGGATTACAGGTGTGAGCCACCATGCGCAGCCCTGATTTTTTTTAACTTAATTTTATTTTTTGTAGAGATGGGGTCTCCTTATGTTGCTCAGGCTGGTCTTGATAAACATTATTCTCTTTTAAATTATTATCATTATTATTATAAGAGGAGAATTATTCAGTCACACACTGCCTGGCATAGAGTAGGCAATCAATAAATATTTGTTGAATGAATAAATGATAGGTATGGGGAAAAGATGGAAGAGTGACAGATTTTCTTTTTTTTCTTTTTTTTCTTCTTCTTTCTTTCTTTTTTTTTTTTTTTTTCTGAGACAGGGTCTCATTCTGTCACCCAAGCTGGAGTGCAGTGGCACGATCTTAGCTCATTGCAGTCTCCACCTGGCCGGCTCAAGTGGTCTCCCACCTTAGCCTCTTGAGTATCTGGGTTCACAGGTGCACACCACCATGCATGGCTAATTTTTGTATTTTTTTGTAGAGGTGGGGTTTTCCCATGTTGTCCAGGTTGGTGTCAAACTCCTGGGCTCAAGCAATTTTCCCACCTGGGCCTCCCAAAGTGCTGAGATGACAGGTGTGAGCCACCCTGCCAGGTTGAACTCATGTTCTAATGAGGGAAACAGACTTAAGGCCTTATGGTTTTGAGCTGAGGTTTTGAGGATAAGCAGATGGACAAGAAGGATGAAGAATATACTGGGAAATGAGAATATAAAGATTAATTGAGGCTGGGCATGGTGGCTTACGCCTATAATCCCAGCACTTTGGGAGGCCAAGGCAGCAGGATTGCTTGAGCCCAGGAGTTCAAGACCAGCCTGGGCAACACAGTGAGACTCTGTCTCAAAAAAGAAAAAAAAAAAGCAATTAAAAAAACAAAAAAGATTGATTGAGGAGGCTTCTGAATACATGTAAAGAGTGTGGTCCTGGCTGAGCGTGATGGCTCATGCCTGTAATCCTAGCACTTTGGGAAGCCCAGGTGAGCCCAGGAGCCTGGGCAACATAGTGATAGACACACACACACACACACTTATACATACAGAAAAAGAGACCTCTCTCTATATAGAGTCCTTATATATATATATAAAATATATATAGTCTTTATATTGTATATATTATATATAATAATATATATTATATATATAAAGTCTCTATTTATATATGTATGTATGTATGTATGTATAAAGACTCACAATATTTGTGAGCAAATTTCCTAGGGTATGGTCCTCCTCTTGCAATGCAGATGTCACACAGTGTCTATCTGTTCCAGCTGCCTGGACCATTTCCAGGGCTGTCTTCCTGTTGTCTTCAGCCACGGAGGTCTTCAATCCAGATGTTTTTCTCTCCAGTTTCTGGTCGTTTTCCATCTCAGGTGTGGTTTCCAGATCCTCAGGTGGTACTGGTGGATGGGTGCTCTGCCCCATGTTGAGATGCTTGTGGGAGAAGCAGGAAGAAAGGAATGACCAATGCAGAGATAGTTCTCAACTTCCCCAGACAAATAGGTGTCTTGCAGAGGGGAAAAAAAAAAAAGAAGATTTAAAGTGTTAAATCTAAAAACTAGTGATTTCTATAAGGATTAACTCAAAGAAACTCTGCAACTAACTCTCCTAAGGTCCAGTTAAGGATGTTAATAATTTGGGAATTTGTATTTCTCTTCATTTCTCCACCAGGCCTATTTCCTGTTAGAGGGTACTTTGGTTTCCATGAAAACAAACAAATACAACCAGTTTCCTCTAGTTGGACTACTGAATTCCACCCTTAGCAGAACCTCTCTGGTTCCTCTCTCACTACCACTCCCTACTACACTTCAGTGAACCTTTGCCTCTTCACATTAAGCTACCTGCTCCTCCATCTTTCTCTCCTAGACTCCCTCTCCTGGTGTGATTGCACCTTGAATGTGTGGATAACTATGGGTGTTTGCCTCCCAGCTTACACATTCCGTGTGCAAACTGATCTCCCACCAGTGGGTTGACTCCTGCAAAGACACATTCTTTATGGATATTAGTTGGTCATTGGAATTAGGAATACCTTGGATATTACCATTTTATTTCCTATTAAACAGCTATATAAGGAAATAGTAATCATTTTTTGCGAGTAGGAATCTAAATAGCACAGAGAATCAAGGAAGTTGTGAGATGTATACAAATCAGTACAAAATGGTGATCCAAAACCATGAGTTACCTAGGCAAAATTAAGAATCAGGTTACTGCCTGGCTGTGGTGATTCATGCCTACCCAAAATGCCCCAGCACTCTGAGAGGCTGAGGCAGGTGGATTGCTTGAGTCCAGGAGTTTGAGATGAGCCTAGGCAGCATGACAAAACCCTGTCTTTACAAAAAATACAAAAATTAGCCAGGCATGGTGGTGTGCACCTGTGGTCCCAGCTACCTAGGAGGCTGAGGGTGGAGGATCACCTGAGCCTGGGGAGGTCGAGGTTGCAATGAACGGAGATGGTGCCACAGCACTCCAGGCTGGACAACCTAGCAAGATCCTGTCTCAAAAGAAAATAAAAAAATCAGGTTACTGTACAGCCCAAACATGAAGAAAAGGGATTCAGGCAAGTAATCAAAGCATGGGAAGTTAATAAATGAACTATGAATTAATTATTCTCTCCCTTGCCTTCTCCTCCCTTCTTTTTTCTTCTCCCTACTATATAGTCATAACTTGGGGAAGGATGTGATCGCACACGGCATAAAGTGCGGTGACATTGCTAATGGGATGAGAAGCAGATCAGCTGGGGAGGACGTTGGGCTTTCTGAGGAAAAGCTCCTGAAATGTCCTGAAGTAACAGGTGGATCTAATGTCAGAGCTGTTTGTAAAATGGAAAAACGGTGAAATGTGTCGTCTTCTGGGATAAGTGCTGTCAGCATGATAATCCACATTCTACGCACCTGTTTGTGCTTTTTGCTGCTGGGAGCACTTTTCACCAACACACAACTTACTAATGAGGAAATTGCAAAAGAGAACCCAAGAGATTAAACACAGATCTGCAATGAAGGATGTGTTTACATCCTACACGTGAGTAAAGTGAGTATATTTTTAGGGTAGCAAGTTCTGGCCAAGCAAGCTGAACATGTAAACATGAGAATTGCCTTACTTTAAGGGACCCACCCAATTCAATGTTCTGTTTTGGAGTGTGGAACTGAAAATGTAATTAGTATATAGCGCTTAATATATAAATGATCAATTTAGTTTTCACTGTTTGCTGTCCTGTAATAAACCTACATCATCTTCTGAATGAGATGAACTGTCCACTAGGACAGGGTCCCTGTTAAATCACTGGCTGCCTGGCAACTTTGGAAAAAGTCATTCTGGACAGACAAGTTAAACACACAGACAAGGATGACTTCTCCAGACATGAATTTTAAAATGTATATTACACTTCTCAGTCTCACACCTGTAATCCCAGCACTTTGGCTAAGATTGGAGGATCACTTGAACTCAGGAGTTTGAGACAAGTCTGGGCAACATAGCAAGACTCGGTCTCCACAAAAAATTTAAAAATTAGCTGGATGTTGTGGCACATACTTGTAGTCAGAGCTACCCGGGAGGCTGAGGTGGGAGGATTGCTTGAGCCCAGGTGGGTTGAGGCTGCAATGAGCCATGACTGCACCATTGCACTCCAGCCTGAGTGACACAGTGCGACCCTGTCTCAAAACAAACAAACAAAAACAACCAAAAAAACCCAAAACCAAAACAAAATACCCCCAAACCTTTTCTAAATAGATCATGATGATATCAATGTTATATAATAAAGTTTGTAGAACCATTTTTCTCTACACCAAATGTCCCAGAATGCTGCACTTCTATGTGGAATTTGTATAGTTTTTCCTGTCAGTCTCCCTGTTATCCACTTCTACTTCTCTTTGCTGTAAGGGTAGAGTTTACTTAATACAGACTCTCTTTCCTTCTAATATAGGGTTGAATCTGCTATGGACAGGTGATAATTGTTACATTTGCACACTTTACCAATTACAAAGTACTCATCAGACCTTTGCAGGTGATATCATTGTCTTTGGATCACAGTCCTGGGGCTGGGGACTTGACCTTGCCTGGCCAATCAGAATATTCCATCTCCCTTACCAATGATTGGTTCTGGGATGAACACATGACCCAAGCTGGGCCTGTTAGAATCTGCCCTGGGAGTTTCATCAGTGTGATCAGGAAAGTGGTTATCTTGATGTTCTCCTGATGATTTTGTTTTTGTTTCTGTGTGTTTTGAGACAGGATCCCGCTCTATTGCCCAGGCTGGAGTGCTGCAGTGGCATGATCACAGCTCACTGCAGCCTCAACCTCCTGGGCTCAAGGGATCCTCCCACCTCAGCCTCCCTAGTAGCTGGGACTACAGTCACAAGCCACCCCACCTGGCTGATTTTTAAATTTTTTTGTAGTTTTCGTAGAGATGGGGTCTCACCGTGTTGCCCAGGCTGGTCTGGAACTCCTGAGCTCAAGCAATCCTCCTGCCTCAGCCTCCCAAAGTGTTAGGATTATAGGTGCGAGCCACCATACCCGGCCCTGATGTTATCTTATGCATAAACAAACAGGTAAACCTGATTTCCAGAGTCCCTCTTGCTGCCACACGAAGAGCCTAAATACAGGGAAACAGCCAAAAGAGAGACAAACTTGACAACAGCATTTGAAAACCTAGATAGTGGACTTTTCAGTTTGCACAAACTCCTTCACCCACCCCACCACACATATCAACATTTTGTTTATATATATATATATACACACACACACACACACATATATATATATATTTTTTTAATACACTTTTTTTTTTTTTTTGAGACACAGTCTCACTCTGTCACCAAGGCTGGAGTGCAGTGGTGCTATCTTGGCTCACTGTAACTTCCACTACCAGGTTCAAGCCATTCTTATGCCTCAGCCTCCCAGGTAGCTGGGATCACATGTGTGTGCCACCATGCCTGGTTAATTTTTGTATTTTTAGTAGAGATGGGGTTCCACCATTGTATTATTCTGTTCTCACACTGCTGTGAAGAAACACCCTTTATAAAGGAAAGAGGTTTGATTGACTTACAGTTCCACATTGCTTGAGAGGCCTCAGGAAACTTACAATCATGGCAGAAGGCAAAGGAGGAGCAGGCACCTCCTTCACAGGGCGGCAGGATGGAGTGAGTACAAGCAGGGGAAATGCCAGACACTTATAAAACCATCAGACCTCATGAGACTCACTATCGCGAGAACAGCATGGGGAACTTGCCCCATGATCTAATTGCCTCCAGTTGGTCCTGCCTTTGACACGTCGGGATTATGGGGATTGCAATTCAAGATGAGATTCTGGGTGGGGACACAGTCAAACTGTATCAGCCATGTTGGCCAGGCTGGTCTCCAACTCCTGGCCCCAAGTGATCCACCCGCCTCGGCCTCCCAAAGTGCTGGGATTATAGGTGTGAGCCATCATGCCAAGCCAATATTTTTATTTTGCTTAAACTAGTTTGAATTGGGTTTCTGTCATTTGCCACTAGTCCTGGTGCAGAGCTGTCTTCCGACCTCTCCTCATCACCTTCTGGAGATCCCCTTTACCTTTTTCTCCCTTTGCATCGCCTCATCCCATATTTTCCTCCTTCTTGGCTTACTTCCTCATTTCGGTGACACATATCCACCAGTAGCTTCCTGAATAAAATATAGATGAGAAAGAAATTTTTGGAGACCTTGCATGCTTGAAAATATGTGTGTTTGTTTTCATACTTCATATAAAAGTTTGGCTCTATTTGGGGTTCTAGGTTGTACAGAATTTTCCCTCTGAAACTTCAAGGCATTCCTTCATTAGTGTGGCTGTTAAGAGGTCTAAAGTCATTTTGATTCCTAAGCTTTTCTATGTGGCCTGTTTTTGTTTAGTTTAGGTTTTCCCTTTCTGGGACCTCTTCTCTTTGTCTTTGATTTTCTGATATTTATTGATGACGTGCCTTGCTGTAGGTCTGTTTTCATGGACTACGCTGGCACTAGATGGGACGTTTCAATCTAGCAATTCGTATCCTTCAATGTGAGGATCGTTCTTTATTACTTGTTTGGTGATTTCCTCCCTTCTGATTTCTATCTTCTTTTTCTTTTGAGCACCCATTAATTAGATGCTGGATCTCCCGGCCTAATCTAATTGCCTTGGAGCTTGTATTTTGTGTTTTCCTCCTCTATTTTCTTTTTGTTTGTTTGTTTTTGAGACAGGGTCTCAGCTCTGTTGCCCAGGCTAGAGTGCAGTGGTACAATCATAGCTCACTGAAGCCTTGACTCAAGGATTCAAGCGATCCCTCCCACCTCAGCTCCCCTAAACCCCTAGTAGCTGGGACTGCAGATGACTGCCACCACACCCAGTTAATTTTTTAATTGTTTGTAGAGTCAGGGACTCACTGTGTTGCCAAGGCTGGTCTTGAACTCCTGGGCTCAAGTGATCCTCCCACCTTGGCCTCCCAAAGTGCCGGAATTACAGGTTTGAGTTACCACATCCAGCCATCCTCCTCTGTTTTCTATGTTTGTCTTTTATCTCTAAGATTTCCTCAATTTTATTTTGCACATTTTCTGTTGAACACTTAAACAAATTTCTATTTTAATTTCCAAGAGCTCTTTCTTGTTTGTGAAAGTTTCTATTTATGTGTACTGTTTTTGTTCCATTAATTCAATAGCTTATCTTATTTCTCAGAGGAATTACTGATAGATTTGAAACTTTCATTTTTGATTTTATGCTGAAAGAATTTCAAATTTAAAAAATATTTCAAGAAGTTTTTCTCCAAACCATCCAAGATTAAATTTCCAACACGATGCCCATCCTCCCTAACATGAGTACACACTTAAACAAGCATATGACAGCCATCTAATCCACAGGCCCCGATCAGATTTCTCTAATTGTCCCGCTACTGTCCCCTCTCCCTCGTTTTTTTTTTCGTACAGGGTCTCACTCTGTTGCCCAGACTGGAGTGCAGTGGTGCCCTCATAGCATAATCTGGAACTGTTCTTCCCAAGGGATCCTCCTGCTTTAGCCTCCTGAGTAGCCAGGACTACAGATGTGCACAGCCATGCCTGGCAAATTTTTTAAAAAGTTTTTCATAGAGATAGGTCCCTATATTGCCCAGGCTGGTCTTGAACTCTTGGGCTCAAGCAATCCTCCTGCCTCAGCCTCCTAAAGTGCTAAGTTACAGGTGTGAGCTGCCATGCCTGGCCCTAATACTGTCCTTTATATTAAAAGGGTCTATTCCAGGACCATGCATTGTATTTGTTTTCATGTTTCTTTCTTTCTTTTCTAGCCTCTTTTTTTTTTTTTTTTTTTTAACTGAGATGGAGTCTTGCTCTGTCGCCCAGGCTGGAGTTGCAGTGGCGCGATCTCAGCTCGCTGCAACCTCTGCTGCCCGGGTTCAAGCGATTCTCCTGCCTCAGCCTTCCAAATAGTTGGGACTACAGGCGCCCACCACCGCACCCGGCTAATTTTTTTATTTTTAGTAGAGACAGGGTTTCTCCATGTTGGCCAGGCTAGTCTCAAACTCCTGAATTTAGGTGATCCACCCGCCTGGGCCTCCCAAAGTGCTGGGATTACAGGCATGAGCCACTGCACACCTGGCTCATGTTTCTTTCAGTCTGGAACAATTTTTCAGTGTTTCTTTTTTTGGCAGGAATAGGACAGAAGTTATTGCCTCCCATCTGGTGGTACCTCATTTCAATTTGTACCTTTATTGAGAATATTAACTTTGTTCTCTTTTTAAAAACAATTTGATACAATCATTTATTTTGTTTGCACATTTGATTTGTTTTTAATCCAAACCTCACCAGAATGTTAATTTTGACCCTGATTAAGGTGGTGTCTGCTAGGTCTTTCCACTGTAAAGTTACTCTTTTGTCCTTTGTAATTAGTAAGTGTTTTGTGGAAAGGTACTTCTTTGCGGTACATATCCTGTTCCTTATCATAGTTTTACTCACTATTTTTAGGTTTTTTGGCTGAATGAACTATTACTATGAAGGTTTCCTAATAGTGATTTTTTTTATTTCATTGTTCCTCCTAAATTTATTAGTTGTTATTCTGCTGTAAAGAAAAATATTCTCTTCTCATTTGTTTATTCTTTTATTTATATCAGTATGAACATATGGATTCCCACCTCATTTGATAGATTGTGACCTTTTACTGTCATTATTTATTTTGATGCTCAGAGTTGGTTAGGGGAGCCCCATTCAAGCCCCTTTGACATCTGTTGACATGTCTCTGTCATTCTTTAAGCACTTCTTTACTTTCTGCCACAGCAAGATGGTCTGTGGGTCTGTGTTCATCTTGTACCTTCCTTACAGCCCTGAAATCAATCATTTCTCCAAGGATCCCTGGTTTCTTTTAGTGGAGAATGGTATTTAGAGACCAAGATTTGGGACTAGGGGTGTTAACTGCCATTGGAGTATAACTGTTTCCAAACTGTCTTGGTGCATAGAGCTAAAGAATACGCATATATGTCTACACTTTTTTTTTAAAACTTTTATTTTTGGTTTGGGGATATATGTGAAGGTTTGTTACATAGGCAAACGTGTGTCATGAGGGTTTATTATACATATTATTTTATCACTCAGATATTAAGCCCAGTACCCAATAGTTATCTTTTCTGCTCCTCTCCTTCCTCCCACCCTCCACCTTCAAGTAGGCCCCAGTGTCTGTTGTTTGCTTCTTTGTATTCATAAGTTCCTATCATTTAGCTCCCACTTAAAAGTGATAGCATGTGGTATTTGGGGCTCTGTTCCTATCTTAGTTTGCCAATGATAATAGCCTCCAGCTTCAGTCATGTTCCCACAAAAGACATTATCTTATTATTTTTTATGACTGCATAATATTCCATGGTACATATGTACCATATTTTCTATATCCAATCCATCATTAATGGGCATTTAGTTTGATTGCATGTCTTTGCTATTGTGAATAGTGCTGCAATGAACATTCATGTGCATGTGTCTTTATAGCAGAATGATTTCATCTCGGCTCACTGCAACCTCCGCCTCCTGGGTTCGAGTGATTCTTCTGCCTCAGCCTCCCAAGTAGCTGGGATTACAGGCATGCACCACCATGCCCGGCTAATGTTTTGTATTTAGTAGAGACTGGGTTTCACCATGTTGGCCAGGCTGGTCTCAAACTCCTGACCTCAGGTGATCCACCCGCCTCAGCCTCCCAGAGTGCTGGGATTACAGGCGTGAAACACCATGCCTGGCCAGGAGTCCTGTGTTTTATCTGGCAAGCCTGCACCCCTGCCCGTCCACCTTCCCTGCAAGCCTCTCCACTTTCAAACCATCCTGCTCAGTGTAATCCGTTGATAATTGATTCAACACACACTTTTACTGAAAAGCCAGGCACTAAGTGAGGAGCTGAGATGCAACAGCGCATGCTCTACAGAAATACAGAAAAATCACTTCCTTGTAAGTATTTAGTCCTTTTACAATTTTTATTTTATTTTATTTTTTTTTTGAGACGGAATCTTGCTTTGTCACCCAGGCTGGAGTGCAGTGGCCGGATCTCAGCTCACTGCAAGCTCCGCCTCCCGGGTATACGCCATTCTCCTGCCTCAGCCTCCCGAGTAGCTGGGACTACAGGCGTCTGCCACCTCGCCCGGCTAGTTTTTTGTATTTTTTAGTAGAGACAGGGTTTCACCGTGTTAACCAGGATGGTCTCGATCTCCTGACCTCGTGATCCGCCCGTCTCAGCCTCCCAAAGTGCTGGGATTACAGGCTTGAGCCACCACACCCGGTCTGATTCTGACAGTTGCTATTGCCTCCAACCTCATCAAGTACACAGACCTAGTAACCTAGACATCATTCTTTCCATCTTCTTCCTCCCTGAATCCAACCTATTTGCAGGTTCTGTCATTTCACTTATTGTCAGTGAATTCTGCTCTCCCTCCTTCTTTCTCCTCTTGCTGAGTAGAGGATGGATTAGATGGCCAAGGAGATCAGTTAGGAGCCATTTTCCATAGTCTGAGAGATGACGAGGGACCTCCTCATTGATCTGCTTGGCCCTTCTTAATCTATCTCTATTTGGTTGTCAGAATAATAGTCCTTGAAGTCCCATTAAGTCATCCTCATCTTTGAAATCTTTAATGGTTCCCCTCACCTATAAGATAATGTCCAAACTTCATAGCCCAACACAGAGGCTGCTGATAGAGTGACTCCTGATGCCTCTGCAGCCTCAGGTATCGCCACTTCTCTCCCCAACACACACGTACACACTGAAGCTACTTGCGGGACTCCATTCCTGGTCTTAGTCAACCTGTTGTTGACTCAGCCAGTAATGTTTTTCCATCCTTAATCCGCCTGACCATTTCCTACTCAACTTTCAAAATCCTGCTCAGAATTTCATCTTGAAACCTTCTCTGAAGCATCATGCCCTTGTCCCCTTGCAGAATTACTTTTTCCTCAGTACCCCTTCTAGCCTTAGTATATATCTTCATTATGGAATGGATCACTGTGTTATATTTGTTCATATGTCTATCTACCTTTGCTACTAACAGAATATAAATTCCTTGAAGTCAGCTATCTGTTTTCATTCATATTTTCTCCCCCATAGTCAAGTATAGTGTCCGGCACACAGTGGGTGTCCAGTTAATAGTTAGTAAACTGAACTGGATTTCTGTAAAGGTGAGGCATGAAGGAGGGAGGGGAAAGAGGGTGCCGAGACAGAGATAGGGAGGCAGGAACTAGGATTGGGAGAAGACATCTTGTATGCCAATCCATGAAGTTTGGATTTCACCCTATGGAAAACTGGAACCAACAGAATCTTCAAGCTGAGAAATGATATGGATAAATTTGTTTGTTTTCTTTTGCTTTTTGTTTATTTTTTAAGACAGAGTCTCGCTTTGTCACCCAGGCTAGAATGTAGTGGCGTGATCTCAGCTGATCACGCCCGGTCTGATAAATTTGTTTTAAGAAGCCAGTTCTGGCCAGGCACAGTGGCTCATGTCTGTAATCCCAGCACTTTGGGAAGCTGAGGCAAGTGGATCACCTGAAGTCAGGAGTTCGAGACCAGCCTGGCCAACACGGTGAAACCCTGTCTCTACTAAAAATACAAAAATTAGTTGGGCATGATGGCAGATGCCTGTAATCCCAGCTACTCGGGAGGCTGAGGCTGGAGAATTGTTTGAACCCAGGGGGTGGAGGTTGTAATGAGCCGAGATCGCACCACTGCACTCCAGCCTGGGTGAGTAAAACTCCATCTCAAAAAAAAAAAAAAAAAAGAGAGAAGCGGCAGCTGTGTGAGGAGTTAGGGGAGGAGTGCTCCAGACAGAGGAAACAGTAAATTCAAAGGCTGTGAAGTGGGAAAGAGTTGAGCTGATCAGAATCTCTAAGGGCCAGCATGACTGGAGCCGAATGAGCAACTAGGGTGTGGCATGAGTTGAAGTGGGAGGGAATGGTAGAATTCAGATTGTGTAGGTCCTTGTAGACCAGAGCAGGGAATGTGGAGTGTATCCTCAGCTCATTGGGAAGCAATTGAAAATGCAGAGTAGTGATACTTTCATTTACATTAAAATAATCACTAAGGCTGTGCACAGAATAGATGGGGGCTAAGGCAAGAGAATAAATAGGGAGCCCAAGTTAGGAGACTACAGCAGTAAACATGCCAATGAAAGATATCTGTCTGGATGAAGGTGGAGGCAATGGGGCAACAGGGAGTGGACAGATTCAGAAAATATTTTAGAGGTTGAATTCATAGGGCTTGGTGACAGATTAGATTCACAGAGATCTAGAATAAGGAAGTAGAGATTGAGGTAATGTGTAGGTCTTTTGGAAAGTTTATTTTTGAAGAGGAGACTAAAGGGAAGTAGTTGATTCAAAAGCTCTTTCTGGCCAGGCATGGCGACTCATGCCTGTAATGCCAGCACTCTGGGAGGCTGAGGAGGGTGTACCACTTGAGGTCAGGAGTTCAAGACCAGCCTGGTCAACATGGTGAAACCCTGTCTCTACTAAAAATACAAAAATTTGCCAGGTATGGTGGTGAGCGCCTATAATCTCAGCTCCTTGGGAGGCTGAGGGAGGAGAATCGCTTGAAACCGGGAGGTGGAGGTTGCAGTGAGCTGAGATCGAGCCATTGCACTCCAGTCTGGGCAACAAGAGTGAAACTCTGTCTCAAAAAAGTAAAATAGCCTGGCGTGGTGGCTCACACCTATAATCCCAGCACTTTGGGAGGCCAAGCCTGAGGCGGGCAGATCACGTGAGGTCAGGAGTTCCAGACCAGCCTGGCCAACACAGTGAAACCCCATCTCTACTAAAAATACCAACAAAAATTAGCCGGACATGGTGGCACATGCCTGTAATCCCAGGTACTGGGGAGGCTGAGGCAGGAGAATTGCTTGAACCCGGGAGGCGGAGGTTGCAGTGAGCCAAGATCACACCATTGCACTCCAGCCTGGGTGAAGAAGTCAGACTCTGTCTCAAAAAACAAATAAATAAATAAAATAAAAATGCAAAAATTAGCTGGGCATGGTGGCACGCGCCTGTAGTCCTAGCTATCCGGGAGGCTAAGGCAGAAGAATCACTTGAACTCAGGAGGCGGAGGTTGCGGTGAGCTGAGATCATGTCACTGCACTCCAGCCTGGGCAACAGAGTGAGACTCTGTCTCAAAAAATAATAATAATTAATTAAAATAAAATAAAATTTAAAAATTAGCCAGGCATGGTGGTGCCTGCCTGTGGTTCCAGCTACTTGGCAGGTTGGGGTGAGAGGATGACTTAAGCCCCAGAGATGGAGGCTGTAGTGAGCAGTGATTGTGCCACCGCATTCCAGCCTGGGCAACAGAGCAAGACCTTATCTCAAAAAAAGAAAGAAAGAAAGAAAGATGAACATGACTTTGTTCCTGTCCTCAGTGAGCTTAGAAATAACACATCTTTACAAATGGGTATGATACAAGACTATAAATCCAGTTGTTACATAATTTATTGTCCCAATTGGGATAGTTTGGAGGATAAACAGGGCACTAATAATAATTACCCTAGAAAATCCCAGTGTGTTCTGAAGAAGTCTGATTGTATCACCTTAGCAACAAACAAGCTCAAAGTGATGGGAGCACTGGGATGAATCAGCAAAGCTCAATGGTAGAAGTAGATTTGAGTTGGGCTTGCTGTTAGGGAGGGCAGAGGCAATCAACATGAAAACAAAATACTTTCAGATCATTTAATGGTGTACAGAGTGAGGGAGAGGGGCACTGCTTTAGTATCATCAGGAAAGGCAACTAGGAGGAGGTAACATTTACGCCAAAACAAATTATAAGAAGAATCAAGAAATTCAAAGACAAAAATATCACAAGAGCTGTCTTATCCCAGCAATAATCAGAAGGTCAGATCACTCATGGGGTTTGGGGCAAGGAGGTTCCAAGGGCCTCCTACTTATTCAGAAGAGAGATAAGGGATCAAAATGTTATCCAGTAGTTAATGGAGAATTATGAAAGACTCTTCAACAGAATAGGATCTGACTGGGAAAACTACTCTGGCATTACTGTACAGGATGGGTTAGAGAGGAAAAGAGGTTGAAGCAGGAAGTCTAGGAAATAGTCTAAGCAAAAGAGAAAAAAAAGACCTTGGGTTGAGACAGTGGCAGTAATCATGGAGAAGCAGAGATGAAAGTGATATCCCAGAGCAAGAATGGCCAAGATTTTGCAAAGGATGTCACCTAACATAGCACATGTCCCCGGGAGCCCTTCAGTGAATACTAGTTCTTCCCTCCTCCTCATTCGACCTGGAACCAGAGTGAGGGAAGATTGTTTTTGTTTGTTGTTTAGAATGGAGAAAAACTTGGGAACAAATCCAGGTTGAGAGGAAGAAGCAACAGAGAGAGAAACATTTAATAATATTAAAAATATAAAGGAAAGGAGGTAACCAATGGAATATTTTATTTTAAAAAAGGATAGATTAGCCTTACACAGGAGGTGTGATGCTCTATCTACCAAGAAAGGAACAAAATGAAGTCTGTCAGGGACGGAGGTGGAAAGTTTATGAAGCTTCTCTGGATTTATGAAGGTGGAAAGTTTATGAAGCTTCTATTTGATTTGAAGGTAAGCTTATGGATAGAAGAAAATATCTGGAATGCTGTAGTAGAAAATAATTGTCCTTTAAGAACAATTAAGTGGTTCTTATTCCTGGCTGGAAATTAGGATCATCCAGGAAGCCTTAACACACACAAAAAGGATGCTGGACCCCAGCCCCAAGGATTCTGATTTAATTCTCCTGGGATGGGGCCCAGGCACTAGCGGTTTCATAAGTGCCTCTGTTGACTCCAATGAGAATCCACAATTGAGAACCAGCAGCAAAGGGTTTGTGGAGCAGCAGAAAGGGCTCAGCTGAGGTTCAGAAGCAAGGATTTATTGTTGAACCAATCAGCCTGGTTACAAGGCTCTCTCCAGCATCAACATTCCTGGAGCAGAGGCTGTGAAATTAGAGTGTGGCACTTGTTTATTAAGGTTGGTAGGGCACAAAGCTGAAGAGCTGAGTGACAACAGAGGCTAGGGAAATAGAATTGAATTGGCCACCACAGGCTGTAATCTGATAGAATAAGAAGAGTTTCAGACAAACGTCAATAAAATAACAATAGCAACACCAACTAATTTTTCTGGGTGCCATTTGCCAACTACTAAAATAAGTGATTTATTTTATTCACTTACCCTCATGACACTCTAGGTCCTATTATCTCCATCTTACCCACTTTATTGTTTTATTTTTTGTAGAGACAGAGTCTCGCTCTGTCGCCCAGGCTGGAGTGCAGCAGTACAATCAATAACTCGCTGTAGCCTTGAACTCCTGGGCTCAAGCAGTTCTCCTACCCCAGCCTCCCAAATAGCTAGGACAATAGGTGCACGCCACCCTGCCCAGCTTATTTCTTGTAGAGGCGTGATGTCAATATGTTGCCCAGGCTGACCTTGAACTCCTGGCCTCAAGAGATTCTCCTGCCTGGGCCTCCAAAGTGCTGAGATTACAGGCCTGACCCACGTGCTGGCCGCTTTTTACCCATTTTATTTTTTTATTTTTATTTATTTATTTATTTATTTTTTTTTTTTTGAGACGGAGTCTCGCTCTGTCGCCAAGGCTGGAGTGCAGTGGCCAGATCTCGGCTCACTGCAAGCTCTGCCTCCCGGGTTCTAGTGATTCTCCTGCCTCAGCCTCCCGAGTAGCTGGGACTACAGGCGTCTGCCACCTCGCCCGGCTAGTTTTTTGTATTTTTTAGTAGAGACAGGGTTTCACCGTGTTAGCCAGGATGGTCTTGATCTCCTGACCTCGTGATCCGCCCGTCTCGGCCTCCCAAAGTGCTGGGATTACAGGCTTGAGCCACCGCGCCCGGCCTTACCCATTTTATAAATGGGAAAATTGAGGCTCAGAAGTTAAGAAATGGCCAGGTGCAGCAGCTCACGCCTGTAATCCTAGCACTTTGGGAAGCCGAGGAGGGCAGATCATTTGAGGTCAGGAGTTTGAGACCAGCTTGGTCAAAATGGTGAAACACCATCTCTACTAAAAATACAAAAATTAGCTGGGTGTGGTGGCACACACCTGTAGTCCCAGCTACTCGGGAGGCTGAGGCAGGAGAATCACTAGAACCCGGGAGGCAGAAGTTGCAGTGAGCCGAGATCACACTACTGCACTCCAGCTCAAGCAACAGAGCGAGACTCTGTCTCAAAAAAAAAAGAAAAGGTTGAGAAATGCTTCCATGTTTATGGAGTTAACAGTTAATAAGTGGCAGAACTGGGATTATGGGATTTTGAACCCAAATCTGTCTGACTCCAGAGCCTGAGCCCTGGTTGCACAGGAGCAAAGGAATGGGAAGATGGAAGGATGGGGGCTTGTGATAATATAGCTAGGGTTCTGAATGAGATTTTGATAGACCCAGAGGAAAGGAGATGAGAGGGTTTCTAAGGGAAACAATCAGAGGTGATGGAATGTAACCTCTCAGGAGACCAGAGCAGCAAATGTATGGGGGGAGGAAGAGTAGGATATCAGAGTGGATAGGCATATTGGCAGTCTCAGTCAGTCTATGGAGTGTAGACTTGATGTAGTAAAAGGAAACTGGGAGCCACTGAGGGGGTAGTTTAGGGTGTGAAGATACGACAAAAAAGTAGTCTTTAAAATTCATCAGGCAGATGAAGAGCAAGGAGGGCCACTGAGAAGATCTCTGCACTGAAATACTTTTCTCTTTGTTCCTTCCTTGTCCTGGTAGCCACAGATGTTACACAATCCAACCATGGCACTCAGGACAGAAGAGATTGCCCATTCTTTAGCTATAAATTACATTCCCAGGGCCCAAACCTACAATCACAGTTGTATTTTCAAGACTCAATAAAAGTCTCTGCAGATTGACTAATGGCAGGAAACCAGGGCTGGACACTTACGATTATTCAGACTCCTGTCGCGACCCCTGCACGGATTATCAGAAGTAGAATCTTGTCACAGATTCTTGGGTACAAAGGGGGCAGATTACACAAACCAACATCAGGCAGTTCAACAAGATCGCCAGAGTGTGAATCCCCATCAGTGTTATTCCTCGGCAACTGCCCCTGAACTAACTTGGAAAATACCCAAGGAGAACAAGGTATCTTAGATGAAGATGATGTCAGTTCTTTCTTGATTTCAGTAAGTCAAAGTAAATTTATACCTAAATAGCTATTTTCCAGATTTCAGTGTCTTCCAGCCACACATATTTTCTTTTCTTTTATCTTTTTTTTTTTTTTTTGAGATGGAGTCTTGTTCTGTTGCCCAGGCTGAAATGCAGTGGCGTGATCTCGGCTCACTGCAACCTCCGCCTCCTGAGTTCAAGCGATTCTCCTGCCTAAGCCTCCAGAGTAGCTGGGACTACAGGCGTGTGCCACCATACCTGGCTACTTTTTTTTTTTTTTAGTAGGGACAGGGTTTCACCGTGTTAGCCAGGCTGGTCTTGATCTCCTGACCTTGTGATCCGCCCGCCTCGGCCTCCCATAATGTTGGGATTACAGGCGTGAGCCACTGTGCCTGGCCCAGCCACACATTATTTTCAAATTAATAAATAAGTTAAAATTGCTGGTGTGCAGTCATCTTAGGGAAACTGAAGAGTCAAAACGAATAGCTAGAATTCTCTGGGTGATGACCAGAACATATACTATGCTGAGTCCTGATGTGGCTGAAAGACACCGTGAGCTGAGCCAGCTAGCTAGCTTGGTTGTGGTGCACTGGGAATGGGGGTTATGTTATCTGTCAAAGGGAATATAAATTCTGCAAACTAAACCTGGCAGTTTGGGGAAAATGTGTTTAACTCACCCACTTCCCTCCTTGCTTGTACTACTGCTTTCCTACACTTTTTTTTTTTTTTTTGAGACAGTCTTACTCTGTCACCCAGGTTGGAGTGCAGTGGTGCAATCTCAGCTCACTGCAACATTTGCCTCCTGGGTTCAAGCAATTCTCCTGCCTCAGCCTCCCAAGTAGCTGGGATTACAGGTGCATGCCACCACACCCAGCTAACTTTTGTACTTTTAGTAGAGATGGGGTTTCATTATGTTGGCCAGGCTGGTCTCGAAATCCTGACCTCAGGTGATCCACCCACCCTGGCCTCCCAAAGTGCTGGGATTACAGGTGTGAGCCACTGCACTGGCCAACCTTCCTACTTTTCAACTTGAGTTTACTCAGGGGTTGAAGCATTTATTCCAATAAAATGTGCCTGATGTGATCTCTCAGTGATTAAAGACACCTGCTTAGTATGCATTAACTTCAGTGCAGTATGTGCACCTCTCTGAGGACATCTCCACTAAGCCCTCGGTGACTGATGCTGCTTCACTTTCTTCAGGTGTATAAATTGAAAAGGCAATTTTTACCTGCTATGAAGTCCCAAGAAAACAGGACTTGGCTCCTTGGGCATATTAGCCTTTATCTTGTTAGTGACTATCAGATGTTGCTTGAGCATATTTGGAAAATAACTTTGTATGTTGAAATTTTGGAAAATCAAAGTATTATACTGCAAATCACTTGAAAGAGGGCAAAAACCAAACCGTAAAGCTTAGCCAGATGTGATATAATCATTTCACTGAGGATGTGAGATAGGTAAAACTTTTTTCTTCCAGGTCATGAACACATTTGATTGTAATTTGAGTTAAAGTATTATAGTTCCTTTTTAAAAAATAAGCCCAGAATGTTAAAAGTGTGAAATCCATTTCAGCAAGTTGAAAACATTTGGGTGTTTTAAGATATTATCACAGGTCTGCGTATTCCAGGTTCAACTTACTTGGAATTCTGGATTCTAAGTATTTTAAATTGAAGTTAAAGTGAAATCAAGTGTAAATTAACCTGTGATTTATTTTTTGGTTCTGGTTATTTTTAGGTAAATAAATGAGGTCAGGATGTCAGACTGGCGAATATTTGCTGAGATAACCCATTACTGTGATTGAAATTCCAGGAGGAAATTGAAGAGGGGTGATGACGCAAAGGTGATTACGAACAACATGAAAACGGCTAATACATGTTGGAAAACTTTTTTTTTTTTTTTTTTTGAGACGGAGTTTTGCTCTTCTTGCCCAGGCTGGTGTGCAATGGCATGATCTTGGCTCACTGCCACCTCCGCTTCCCTGGGTTCAAGCGATTCTCCTGCCTCAGCCTCCCAAGTAGCTGGGATTACAGGCACCTGCGACCACGCCCAGCTTTTTTTTCTTTTCTTTTCTTTTTTAGTAGAGACGGGTTTCACCATGTTGGCTAGGCTGGTCTCGAACTCCTGACCTCAGGCGATCCACCCGCCTTGGCCTCCCAAAGTGCTGGGATTACAGGCGTGAACCACCGTGCCTAGCCCACGTGGGAAACTCTTTACCACAATTAATAGGTGAGTTCATTAGGGATGACAGCACACCCTCCAGAAACCATATTTACTACAGATCACTCACCACTATTACACTCAATACTAACTAAAAGGCCAGAGGATTGGATTCATATAACATTTTAAAAAGTATACATATATTTTATAAATATAAGGATATTATTTGCACTAGCAAACAATTTATCTGTATTCCTAAAGTGTCATACAAATGATTCTTGCAAATCTGTTTTAACTAGGGAGAAAACAATGTATTGAGAGAGTTGGACTAGACCTATCAACCACTAACACTAAACTTGGAAGAAAAGATCCAAGAGTTCATAGCTTAATTCTAAACCATCTATGCTTCTCACTTGAAAACAGAGACGGCCGGGCGCGGTGGCTCAAGCCTGTAATCCCAGCACTTTGGGAGGCCGAGACGGGCGGATTACAAAGTCAGGAGATCGAGACCATCCTGGCTAACACGGTGAAACCCCGTCTCTACTAAAAAATACAAAAAACTAGCCGGGCGAGGTGGCGGGCGCCTGTAGTCCCAGCTACTCGGGAGGCTGAGGCGGGAGAATGGCGTGAACCCGGGAGGCGGAGCTTGCAGTGAGCTGAGATCCGGCCAGTGCACTCCAGCCTGGGCGACAGAGCCAGACTCCGTCACAAAAAAAAAAAAAAAAAAAAAAGAAAAAAGAAAAGAAAACAGAGAAGGGCTGACGTAAATGAGTTGTGAGGGTATCTGACTACCCTAAAAGCAGAATCTTTGCAGGTTTTAGCCCTGGAAGGATTCCTAGGTGAGATGGGGGTACCTATTTCATATTCTACTTTTGGTTGCCTCCTTGCTTTTGTTTTGTGACCTCAACCAGACTCCTTGTGTAAGTTACAATTTATTTGTGGATGTGAACCCGGGCTCCTTTTGTAGGTTATAGTTTATTTGTGGGTGTGAACCCCCTTCCTTTGCCTGGTTCAATTTCTTCAGCGGTCTAGGAAAGAGACCCTTCCGAGCAGTGGCCTGTTTTAAATCTGTAGGCCTCTCTTCCTACCACTCACTTCTTGGCCCAACCCCCCTTCACATTCCTCTGCTTAGGAAGATAGCAGGGGCAAAAAAGGCCCCATACATTATTATTTTATTAAGAAACCATTTTCTCTCCAGGATGGGCACAAGGTGCAAGGCTATTTCCTTACATGAGCAGGTATTTTAAAAGCTGGGCAGGAGACACCATACTGTAAATTTAAAATTTAAAAAAAAAATTAAGGCGAACCTTCTTTTTAACCTTAAGAATAGTCTTCACTATTCTCCACCACCTTCCCACTGGCTGTGTAGAAATAACGACCACCAGATGAGAACAGGCTATTTACTCAGAGCTGGCAAGGGAGTCAGCCGAGACCCATCACTTGGTTTGGTAGACTCATAGGCAGGCAGGGGAGTGGAAAAGCTTTACATACAGTGAAAAAAGTGAGAAACTTCAGGCTGGCTCTGATTGGAGGCTCCTGGCACCGGGAAGTTGGAGGAGGGCTAATTAGAAGCAGGGCTTCTTATGTGATTAGTGTGAGGAGCACATTTGGCTTTCTCTGATTGGCCCAGAGCTGGACGCAGGGGCAAGAAATAGGGAAGTGGCCAGCTAAAGATCAAGTCCTGACCATTCTGGGCAGATTACTGCAGGGGTCATGGGTAGGAGGTCATGGATAGGTTTGGCCATTCTTTGTATACTCAAGTCTCTCAATTGGGCGAGACCCAGATATTGTTTCCCTTGACCTAGTTAGCTTTTAACTCCAAAGTTTTGTTTAACTTGGAAGAAGACAGCAGTTCTATTATTTCTGTCAAGGATAAACAGAGACATTGGGATCTGAAAAGTAATTATGGAAAGATACATAAATATCTTTATAGTGAGGGTCAGCCAGGAGGAATCACCCTCTGCCTTCAGGTTCTCCATTTCCTTACTGAATTCCTACTTCCATTATAACGAACGATTCAGTAGCTTCCCTCCCTTTGGGGGAGGGCCCGGCCTCCTCCGCTCCCACTTTCTTGAGTCTTGCCCTTCGACGGCAGGAGAAGAGGGTTGCGCCCTACCAACTCCTCACCTTACAGTCCAGCTTCTCCCCCCACCACTCCGGTGAGCTACCCCTGCTCCATGCGTTCCGGAGTAATCCACCTCAGTCGCACTCTCACAGCCCGGCCCCTGCCCCCGCCTCATCCCCAGTTGTGCCTTCACCTCCCGGTTCCTCCCCAACAGGTCCCCCAAGATACGCCCTCACAGTCCGGTCCCCCGCCGTCCTCTCCCGGCGCACGCTCAAGCCCGGTGCCTTCCCCCCACAGCCCCCCGAGGCGCACCCTCAAGCTCGGTGCCTTTGTCCCACCCAGCCCCACAGGGGCGCCCTCAAGCCTAGTACACTTCACATGAGAGCCCCTCGGGCGCACCCTCAAGCTCGGTGTACCCCCCC
>NW_012107697.1:1670237-1670769 GCF_000951045.1 Mandrillus leucophaeus | reverse complement strand
TCAGACGCGCGCCCCGCGTCTCCGGGCCGCTAGTCCCGCGCCTTCCTGGATGGACGCGGCCCCTTACGCCCGGCATCAGCCTCTCCGGCTAGCACGAGAAGTCAGGTCAGCTTCCTGTCCCCGAGCAGCTGCCCGGGGGCCAGTTTTCAAAACATAGCCTTAGACATGTAATAAAGAGATGCTCCTCTGGTCTCAACTCCCTATTTTTACTTTGGAGGGGCGAAGGCAGGGCTACCCTTGCCAGCCACCATTCCCCAATCACTTCGCAGCTGTGGAAAAGCAGCCGTCCTGTCCCTTCAGAAAGGAACTCATATTTCCCCCTCGAACTTTTCTCGTCGGTGTGAGAGAAGGGCCCTCCATTTTCTCCTCAGGAGGCTTTTGCGGCCCGGCTTCCTCTCACCACCAGGCCGGGAAGGCAGTGACGCCGCGGCGGATGTAGCCGCGGCGGCCGAGGTTTCGCCATCTTGAGTGGAGGAGGAGCCGCGGTCGCCGCCATGCGGAGAGGCAGGGAAAGAGGGAGGAGGCGGCGGGC
>NW_012107697.1:1655151-1668932 GCF_000951045.1 Mandrillus leucophaeus | reverse complement strand
CGGCCGTAGCGAGGGGGCCGAGTGGGGGCGGGCGGAGGTTTCCGAGGAGGAAGGAGCGGCCGCCATTTTGGGAGCTTCGAGTCAACAATAAAGGACCGAGGGTGCCGAGCAGGAGTGGCCTCCTTGGTAGGACACGGGCCCGAGCCGCGAGGCCTGGGGTGAGGTGGTGGGGTCGAGGTCAGCGGCGCTGTGGGGGCTGCGGGGAGTCTCCCGGGCCGGCTCTGGGGGACTCTCTTGGGCGGAGGCCTAAGGCCTGGCCGGGCCTGGGGAGGAAGGCGGGCGGCAGCTGTGTGGGGTGGGGGCGCATGTGAGGAGGCGAATATAGGAATGTGGTGCGCGGCAGGGTCGGCAGGAGGAGCAGGCTAAGTACTCGGAGGAGCTTTACCGAAGATGAGGGAATATGAGGCCGAAGGGGGCGGCAAGGACTTAGGGGGATGATGGTGGAGGTTATAGGGTACGAGGCGGCCCTATAGGGGGCGGCAGGGACATGCTGTATTGGAAGGCTCGGTTTAGAAGCGAACTGACCGCTGCTTGATTGCGGTAGGCCTTGCAGGTCAATAACAAGAGGGTGTATATGGAGCCCCAGACTCTTGGAGGAAATGAGGGGGATTTCTGGGTTGGGGGGTCCCTTTGGGGCCTCCTTGGGGGAGTCCCTATTGTTTGCTACTGATGGAGCTGGTTGCCGGCTCATATTGCGCAGATAGGATTGCAGAGCCCCAGCCTTTTGTGTTTATGGTCAGAGGGAGCTGACTTGACGTGTGTGTGTTTGGGGCGAGGGACAGCAGGGGGGAGGGCAAGAAATTTCCCTACAATTGTGGGGCTCCAGTCGTTGACTTGTCTCTTTCCCTTATCTCTTTCTTTTCTCTTCCACAGCCCCCCTTTCCCTTCAGAATAAAACCCAGTCACTCCAACTTGCAGGCAAAGCTTAGAAAAAGTGCGCTGCATTTGCAAACAAAAGCTCTTGTTGGCGATGACGATACTGTTTTGGGTGTGAAACTGTCAATTGCTAACTATGATCTGAGAAGTGCTGTAATTAACTCCGCTAGGGGCTCCTCCCAACTAGTCTACGTTTCTAGTCTGTTTCTCGTTTTTTTGTGTTTTGTTTTGTTTTGTTTTGAAAATGTAGAAAGATAACTTGAAAATCTAAATTGGGAAGGGATAGGAGGAATATTTCCTTCTCTGAGACAAAGCTGCAGTGCAGGTTTCAGTTTAAGAAGGGAGCAGTTATCACATAGTCTCATTTTGGATTTAAGGATATAGGAGGTCTTACTGTGCATGATGGACAGTAATGATGATATCGTTCGGTCTTTAGAGGTTGCCCTTTTCATCCTCTTAGTGCTCTGCAAACAGCTAAGTCTGTGTGTGAACTGCGTGATGTCGCTGATCATAATATAAACCCGTCAATACAGGAAAGTAGCTGTTAACCATATCTGCTTAAGATGTCAGAAGGACTTTAAAGTAAACAACTTTGTGTATGTGATAAACAGGATTTGCTTGTGAGCAACTTGTTCTTTTTTTTTTTTTAAGGAAGGCATAATCAAGGAGCATTTTCTCATAAATTTTGAGATCTGTTGACTTTAAAATTTTGAGTTTCACATGCCTTGGTGTATGGCAGAAAGAATCAGCACTCGTAAGCTGTGTATTTTATGTAAGAAATGTGACGGGGTTGCTGGGCGCGGTGGCTCACGCATGTAATCCCAGCATCTTGGGAGGCCAAGGCAGGCGGATCAGCTGAGGTCAGGAGTTCGATACTAGCCTGGCCAACATGACAAAACCCCGTCTCTCCTAAATACACAAAAAATTTAGCTGCGCGTGGTGGCGGGCGCCTGTAATCCCAGCTACTCTGGAAGCTGAGACAGGAGAAACGCTTGAACGCAGTAGGCGGCGGTTGCAGTGAGCCGAGATAGTGCCACTGCACTCCAACCTGCGTGACAGAGCGAGACTCCGCCTCAAAAACAAAAACAAAAAAGCAATGTAACGGGGTTAAATCAAAAGCCAACAGAGTAGGGCTTTGTTTTCGGGTCTTTGTATGTTTTTATTAACTACAATTAAGATTTCAGCCGGGCACGATGGCTTTCGCCTGTAATCCTAGCACTTTGGAAGGCTAAAGCGGGCAGATATTTGAGGTCAGGAGTCTTGAGACCAGCCTGGCCAACTTGATAACACCCGTCTCTACTGAAAAATACAAAAGTTAGCCGGACTGTAATCCCACCCAGCTACTTGGGAGGCTAAGGCATGAGGATCACTTGAACCCACGAGGTGGAGGTTGCAGTCAGCTGAGATGGGGCCACTGCACTCCACCCTGGGCGACATGTCTCAAAAGTAATAATAATAAATAAAGAGTGGCTGGGCGGGGTGGCTCACGCCTGTAATCCCAGCACTTTGGGAGGCCGAGGTGGGCGGATCACCTGAGGTCAGTTGTTCAAGACCAGCCTGGCCAACATGTCCAAACTACGTCTTTACTAAAAATACAAAAATTAGCTGGGCATGGTAGCGCATGCCTGTAATCCCCAGCTACTCAGGAGGCTGAGGCAGGAGAATCACTTGAACCCGGGAGGTGGAGGTCGCTGTGAGCTGAGAGCGTGCCATTGCACTCCAGCCTGGGCGACAGTGCAAGACTCTGTCTCAAAAAATAAAATGAAAAATAAAAGTAAGAATTTCCATTTACGGATAATTTTAAAATGAGGTTGACCAGTTTTGTGTCTTTTTAAGCGGAGTTTTGCTCTTGTTACCTAGGCTGGAGTACAGTGGTGTGATCTCGGCACATTGTTGCCTCCACCTCCTGGGTTCAAGTGATTCTTCTGCCTCAGCCTCCTAAGGAGCTGAGATTTCAGAGGACCACCACCATGCCCAGCTAATTTTTGTATTTTAGTGGAAATGGAGTTTCACCATATTGATCAGGCTGGTCTTGAACTCCTGACCTCAGGTAATCCACCAGCGTCGGCCTCCCAAAGTGTTCGGATTACAGGTGTGAGCTACCGTGCCCGTCCTGCCAGTTTTTTGTTTTTTTGTTTTTTGGGGTTTTTTTAAGTATTAATTAGATTTACTACGCTGGGTTTCTTGGAAAGTTTTCTTAAAATTACTAGTGTGTTTAGTCTTCTACAGTTTTTTTTTTAAACAGGAATTTTCCTGTTTTTTTTTTTATTCTATTTAAAACTAGAATAGTTATTAGCAGAGTTTGTTATAAATGAATAAAATTATTAGAGTTATCTTGTTTTGTCAGTTTCAAAATAAAGAATCATTTATACAAAATTTGTGTATCATCTGTCCTTAGGATCATTACTTGCTGAATATATTATGGCAGAAATACACTATTCTCTTGATTGCTTCGTGTATTGTTTTAAAGGACAAAAAGGAAAAAAGAAAATACATTTTTCTTCATAAAGTTTTTTATTGTTGTTTTTTGAGACAAGGTCTCATTCTGTCGCCCGGCTCACTGTAGCCTCTGTCTCCTAGGTTCCAGTGATTCTTGGCCCTTAGCCTCCTGAGTAGCTGAGACTCCATTACAGTTGTGCGCCACCACGCCTGGCTAAATTTTGTGTGTTTTTTGTTGTTGTTGCTTTTGAGACGGAATCTGGCTCTATTGCCCAGGCTGGAGTGCAGTGGCACAATCTTGGCTCACTACAACCTCCACCTCTTGGGTTCAAGCAGTTCTTTGTAGCTGGAATTACAGGCACCTGCCACCACGCCTGGCTAATTTTCGTATTTTTGTTAGAGACTGGGTTTCACCATCTTGGCCAGGCTGATCCTGAACTCCTGACCTCGTGATCTACCCACCTTGGCCTCCCAAAGTGCTGGGATTACAGGCATGAGCCACCGCTCCTGGCCTAAATTTTGTATTTTTAGTAGAGATGAGGTTTGACTATGTTGTCCATGCTGGTCTCTAACTCCTGACCTCAAGTGTTCACCTGCATTGGCCTCCCAAAGTGCTGGGGTTACAGACGTGAGCCACGAACACCCAGCCCATAAAGTTTAATAGTTGAAATTCATAAGGGCACAAAAGTGTTTTTTTTTTTCCTGGAGGTGTGGAGTTCAAGTCAAAAGCTCCCTTAAGTCTATAAAGACTCTCGATTGCTATCAGAAGTAGAAGAAAATTAATGAATTGTTTAAGTCGTGTGATACTTCAGTGAGTTGCAATGCAATTAAGTATAATGAATCACTGACTTTTAGAGATGTCAGAGACTTTTAGAGAATTCCTGGGGAGGAAACTGAGCAGATTATAATTTGACAAGTAGTGGTAATTTACTAGTCTCTTTCTACATAATCTTCTCTGGATTGCTTTGAATTAACAATTTTAAATGTTTGAGATTGGCCTCATTGTGTTTTTGAGATAGTTCAAAGTTGTGTCTTTCCTAGCTTGGCTAGTGATTTGGTCTAAGTGTAGCTGTATTATTAATTCTTAAATATAAAAGAGGAGAGTTCTTTCAAAGGGGTTCTTTTTAAAAGGAAACAAAGTTTTTCTGTTGTGTTTGCTAATTTAATTTTGTTTGTTTGTTTCAGATTGACGTGAGTGAATTCAGACATAACTCAAGCTTGTTAGAGGGCTTTTTAAAAATAAAAAGTTGATTCCGTGCAAGGGAGCAAGTTACTGCTGCTTACCGTTCAGAGACTTACAGGTGCTTGCCTGCATTGCAATAAAGGACTCATTTATTGAGCAAGACTTATTTATCTCTTCATTTTGGAGAGCCTAATAAACTGTTATTACAGTTTCTCTACTGACTTTCAAAAGTTTTGAAGTTTGAAAGACACCTTTGCAACTAAAACAGCATGAGCACGGCCAGAACAGAGAACCCTGTTATAATGGGTCTGTCCAGTCAAAATGGTCAGCTGAGAGGCCCTGTGAAACCCACTGGTGGCCCTGGAGGAGGGGGCACACAGACACAGCAACAGATGAACCAGCTGAAAAACACCAACACAATCAATAATGGCACTCAGCAGCAAGCACAGAGTATGACCACCACTATTAAGTAAGTGTTAGAGTAAATTATAATAAACACTTTTGGGGAACCAAGATTTTTGTTACTTTGGTGTTGACTATTAATACTTCTGCCTTAATTTAGCCATTTTGATTCCAAATAGAGAACAGATGACTTTGTTTTATGGCCAGTAGGTATTTGCAATAGAATAACATTATATCTGCCATAATTTATTCAGCATGTAGTGATCCTAAGGACAGATGATATACACAAATTTTGTATAAATGGTTTTTGGAAACATTTCTGGCTTTCATAATCAGTGTAAAAGTTATTAGCTTAGTTTGTTATAAATGAATAAAATTATTAGTCATCTTGTTTTTGTCTGTATAGTTTATTTAGTGTTGTTATGACTGCACCTTACCCTAAACAGCACATAAAGCCAACTTTAAGTATTAAATTTAAAGACTCAGTCTGAGTCTTTAGAGTATTTAAAGACTTGCCCAGCCTTCTGAACTCCAAGCATTGTTCACTCAGAAAATTTCCTCGTAACTTTTTTTAGCTTATGGAACTTAGCTTTTTTACTTTAAAAAAAAAAAAAAAAAAAAGTTGGCTGATTGAGGTGATTCAGGGCTGTAATCCCTGTACTTTGGGGAGGCCAATGTGGGAGGATCACTTGAGTCCAGGATTTTGAGACCAACCTAGGCAACATAACGAGACTCTGTCTCTACCAGAAAAAAATACTTTTTTTGTTTTTCCTTTTACATATAAAACGGGAACTAAGAATTTTGAACTCACAGAACACAGTTCTGAACAGTCTCAGAAACCTTTTGTTAACCTTAAAATTGAAGAGCCTCCTCTTACTAGAGGGTAAGCTGAAAGTATGTAGGCTATTTGTTACTTTTAAGTGTATGTTTTAGAGTATTTGAATGGTAACCATCACTGTAAAGATTCAGCTATATATAGGAAATTAACATTTAAGATTCTTGGCTCCAATTGATGTTTGGCTTTTGTTAAGAGCTTGCCATACAGGGCTGGGCGCGGTGGCACGTGCCTGTAATCCCAGCACATTGGGAGGCCGAGGCAGGCAGATCACCTGAGGTTGGGAGTTCAAGACCAGCCTGACGAACATGGAGAAACCCTGTTTCTACTAAAAATACAAAATTAGCTGGGCGTGGTGGCGCATGCCTGTAATGCTACTCGGGAGACTGAGGCAGGAGAATCACTTGAACCTGGGAGGCGGAGGTTGCAGTGAGCTGAGATTGCACTGTTGCACTCCAGCCTGGGCAACAAGAGTGAAACTCTATCTCACAAAAAAAAAAAAAAAGAAAAAAAAAGGCCAGGTGCAGTAGCTCACGCCTGTAATCCCAGCACTTTGGGAGGCTGAGGCGGGCAGATCACGAGGTCAAGAGTTCGAGGCCAGCCTGACCAACATGGTGAAACCCTGTCTTTACTAAAAATACAAAAATTGGCTGGGTGTGGTGGCATGCACCTGTAATCCCAGCTACTCAGGAGGCTGAGGCAGGAGGATCACTTGAACTCGGGAGGTGGAGGTTGCAGAGAGCCAAGATCGTGCCACTGCACTCCAGCCTGGGCGACAGACTCCGTCTCCAAAAAAAAACAAAACTTGCCATGTGAAATAATTTAACCCTGGGAATCTTTATAAGATGTTGACACTGGGTTACTGAAGTGAAGTATATGTTTTATTACAACCTAGATCTTTTCACTTCCTACAGAAAAATAGCTTATACAAGCTACCAGACTGTCGTATAGTTACTGTATGTGTTTCACTAGGACCTCTAATAACTAATTTTCAACAGAATTGGTTAGGTCACTGGTAGAATTGGTATTAGTGTGTATTCCATTATTTTTAAGGTGAATGCTTTAATTGGTATAGAAATGAATACTACTTTGGTTGTAGTTTGTTTTGACAGAATGTAAGTAGGTTAGCAAAATTTAGACTAATTTTAACTGTTTTTTAATAACTTTTTTTTTTTTTTTTTTTTTTTTGAGACAGGGTCTCACTTTGTTGCCCAGGCTGGAGTATGGTGGCACGATCACGGCTCACTGCAGCCTCAGCTTCCCAGGCTCAAGTGACCCTTCTGCCTCAGCCCTACAAATAGTGGGGACTACTGGCTTGTGCCAGTAGCAGCGGGGTTTTGTTGTGTTGCCCAGGCTGGTGTGGAACCCTGAGCTCAAGTGATCTGCCCACCTTGACCTCTCACAGTACTGGGATTACAGATGTGAGCCACTGCGCCCAGCCTATTTTTAATTTTTTTTTTTGAGATGGACTCTCACTCCCTTGCCCAGGCTGGAATGCAGTGGTGTGATCTCGACTCACTGCAACCTCCATCTTCTGGGTTCCAGCCATTCTCCTGCCTCAGCCTCCCAGGTAGCTGGGATTAGAGGTGTGCACCATCACGCCTGGCTAATATTTGTATTTTTAGTAGAGATGAGATTTCACCATGTTGGCCAGGCTACCCTTGAATTCCTGACCTCAGGTGATCTGCCCGCCTCAGCCTCCCAGAGTGCTGGGATTACAGGCATGAGCCACCGCACCTGGCCTATGAGAATAGTTTCTATTTTAAAAATTCTGGGGCTGAGTATGATGGCTCATGCTGTTCATCCCAGCACTTTGGGAGGCTGAGGTGGGAAGATCACTTGAGGCCAGGAGGTTGAGACTAACCTGGGCAACATAGCAAGACCCTGTCTCTACAAATAATAAAGGCCGTGGTGAGCTGTGATGGCACCACTGCACTGAAGCCTGGGTGACAGGGCAAGACCCCATCTCAAAAAAATAGTAAATTCTGATTTTGGGACAACAGTGGGTTTTCTTTTCTGGTTTTCCTACAATTAATGGTTTCTTTTCAATTCTGTAAGTTCTTCAGATCTCATTTTCTGTGCCATCTCTTCCATGAAGTCCTCTAGATCCCGTCAAGTGTCTCAGAACGCTTCTAATACTTAACTCTGTCACTTACTTTGTCACTTTAAATAGTTTTTTCATCTCATAAGATTATAAATTTCTGGCCGGGCGCGGTGGCTCAAGCCTGTAATCCCAGCACTTTGGGAGGCCGAGACGGGTGGTTCATGAGGCCAGGAGATCAAGACCATCCTGGCCAAGATGGTGAAACCTCGTCTCTACTAAAAAATACAAAAAATTAGCCGGGTGAGGTGGCGGGCGCCTGTAGTCCCAGCTACTCAGGAGGCTGAGGCAGGAGAGTGGCGTAAACCCGGGAGGCGGAGCTTGCAGTGAACTGAGATTGGGCCGCTACACTCCAGCCTGGGCAACAGAGCGAGACTCCGTCTCAAAAAAAAAAAAAAAAGATTATAAATTTCTTGTATTCAAGGTTTGGATTGTATCTTATGCATTATTATTCACTATTTTGTTGAATTCAACAGTATGTCATACTGACATTTTTTAATCAGAAACTTTGATGATACAGACTTAGATGAAAGGCTTTAGTAGGCTGGGCGCGGTGGCTCACGCCTATAATCCCAGCACTTTGGGAGGCCGAGGCAGGCGGATCACAAGGTCAGGAGTTCGAGACCAGCCTGACCAACATGGTGAAACCCTGTCTCTACTAAAAATACAAAAACTAGCAGGGTGTGGTGGCAGGCTCCTGTAATCCCACCTACTCTGGAGGCTGAGGCTGGAAAATTGCTTAAACTCCAGGAAGTGGAGGTTGCAGTGAGTTGAGATCATGCCACTGCACTCTAGCCTGGGTGACAGAGCAAGACTCCATCTCAGGAAAAAAAAAAAAAAAAAAGGCTTTAGTATAGTAGTCTTGGAATTGGTAGCAAAAAGTTACCAGTGTTAGATTATTTGCATTATGTAGGACCTAGTTTTAAGTAAAGTAAGTGGTCTTTTTTTCTATCAGTTGAGCATTTGAAATGTTTTGGGGACTCTGGTTATGTAAGAACAGCTACAGTGAAAACGTTTTCAAAGATGTCACAGTTAAATGCTTTGTCTGCAGATGTTCCCTGATCTTTTTAATTTCTAGATGCTTTGAGTATTTATTGCTTGAGGTTTTTACTTGGCCCAAAAGAAAGTTTATTTATATTCTCCTTGTTTTTATTCTCTTTCATGGTTTCTGGCATTTCCAATAAAAAAAAAGTTTAAGAGATGCTCATTGGCTAATATTGTGCTATTATTTTGCCAGGCACTGTGCTGAGTGCATTACATCAATTATTTGATGTAACTGTTAACCTGTTTTGTTTTGTTTATTGGTACGGTGTCTTGCTGTGTCGCGGGGTGCAGTGGCGTGCTATTGGCTTCCCGGTTCAAGCGATTCTCCTGCCTCAGCCTCCTGAGTAGCTGGGGTTACAGGCGCATGCCACCATGCCTGGCTAATTTTTGTATTTTTAGTAGAAATGGGGTTTCACCATATTGGCCAGGCTACTCTTGAACTCCTGACTTCAGGCGATCCACTTGCCTCGGCCTCCCAAAGTGTTAGGATTACAGGCGTGAGCCACGGCACCCGGCTTACTTATTTTTGAGACAGTCTCCTTCCGTCACTCAGGCTAGAGTGCAGTGTCGTGAGCTTGGCTCACTGCAGTGTCTGCCTCCCAGGTTCAAGTGATTCCCCTGCCTCAGCCTCCCGAGTAGCTGGGGCTACAGATGTGCCCACCATGCCTGGCTAATTTTTGTATTTTTAGTGTAGATGGGGTTTCACCATATTGGCCAGGCTGGTCTCGAACTCCTGACCTCAAGTGATCTGCCTGCCTTGGCTTGCCAAGTGCTGGAATTACCAGTATGAGCCACCATGCCTGGCCTGTTAACCTGTTTTAAAAATGAGAATAGCCGGCCATGGTGGTTCACACCTGTAATCCTAGCACTTTAGGAGACCGAAGCAGGCGGATTGCTTGAACCCAGGAGTTCTATAAGATATATAAAATCTTACAACTTTTAAATGTTGAAAACTAATTTAAACCAATTTAAATTCAAACACACGCTGTGTAGGTCAAACAAAACACCTTTTGACAACAGTTATACGGTATACAATATTGCTTAAGATGATGGATGCCTTAATCCCTTCTGTTCTTGATTTTTTTTATCCTCCTGAGATTGTTCCTGTGTAAGAACACTTTTTCTAAAGTTGTTTAATTATCTTGTTAGATATATTAAATGGAATATGTTAAAACTTACCATGCTTTTAAAAACAATTATAATTGAGATGAATCATCTTGGATGCTATAAATTTTGATACTTCAAATTTACTGTATTCTCTCTAGACCTGGTGATGACTGGAAAAAGACTTTAAAACTCCCTCCAAAGGATCTTAGAATCAAAACTTCGGTAAGTTGGTTGTAAAATACAAGTAGAATAATGGTGGGGAACTACAAGTGAAGTACAGCTGTCCCTCGGTATCTGGAGGGAATTGGTTTCAGGACCATAACACCGCTGCCACCCTCCTCCTCCAACCCAGTAAGATAGATATTCAGGCTATGTATTCCCGTTTTATGGATGAGAAAACAAAAGTTCGGAGTAGTTAGTTACCTTAGTGTATTGTTTTCAACCAGGGAGAATTTTTGTCCCCCAGGGGGCATTTAGCAATTTGTAGAAACATTTTTGCTTATCAATGGAGGGGATGCTAAAGGACAGCCCTTTACAACAAAGAATTTTGTGGCCCAAAATGTCGGTAGTGCTGAGCTTGAGAAATTTGACTTAGCCAAAGATATCTGTAGCTCATGAGTGGTAGAGGTGGGATTTGACTTCATATCTTGTGATTTGCAATTCATGGCATGATATTTGTGTAAAAAAATAACACTATTCCACCAGTCCTTAGAAGACTATGACGAGGGACCCGGCGCAGTGGCTCTTGCCTGTATTCCCAGCACTTTGGGAGGGCAAGGCAGGCGGATCACCTGATTTCAGGAGTTCGAGACTATCCTGGTCAACGTGTTGAAACCCTGTCACTACTAAAAATACAAAAATTAGTCGAGTGTGGTGGCGGGCGCCTGTAGTCCGGCTACGCAGGAGGCTGAGACAGGAGAATCACTTGAAACTGGGAGGCGGAGGTTGCAGTGAGCCAAGATCGCGCCACTGCGCTCCAGCCTGAGTGACAGAGCGAGACTCCATCTCTCAAAAAAAAAAAAAAAAAAAAAAAGGCTATGACCAAGTGCCCTTTCCCCAAAACATAGTTTTTTAAATAGCTTGTGTGTCAAAGCAGGACAAGTGATTTTTCTTCAGGAAAAGTTGAAATACAGATTAAAACAAGTAATCTGCATGTATTTATATTTAAGATTGGGCAGGTAAAGTACTAAAGTCAGATAAGTTTTCTTTCCTTGTTTTTTTTTTTTTTTTTTTTTTTTTTAAATTGAGGTAGAGTCTGGCTTTGTCCCCCCAGGCTCTGCAGTGGGTGCGATCGGGGCTCAATGCAACCTGTCTCCTGGGTTCAAGCGATTCTCCTGCCTCAGCCTCCCGAGTAACTGGGACTACAGGCGTGCGCTACCACCCTGGCTAATTTTTTGTATTTTTCATAGAGATGGAGTTTCACCATGTTGGCCAGGCTGGTCTTGAACTTCTGACCTCAGGTGATCTGCCCGCCTTGGCCTCCCAAAGTGCTGGGATTATAGGCATGAGCCACCATGTCCGACCCAGATAAATTTTCCAAAGGACACCAAATTTACCAAACACTGTTATTTATTCTTTTATTGTTCCTTTTGTTTGTTTGACTAGGATGTGACCTCCACAAAAGGAAATGAGTTTGAAGATTACTGTTTGAAACGGGAGTTACTGATGGGAATTTTTGAAATGGGCTGGGAAAAGCCATCTCCTATTCAGGTATGTTAACCCTTTTTATAACATATATAAGGTTATGTGTCAGCCATTAAACAGTTTTCTTTTTGCTCTGCGGAAGTGGTATAGCGAACTAACATTTTTCTCTCATGTGTACACAGTTTTTCTGAAATATTTAAGGGTAAAGTAGAAAATCATGGTCTTTACAACTCTAAATATTTCAGTGTATATTTCTTAAGAATAGGATATTCTCTTATGTAACCACAATACAGTTACCTTCAATTAACATTGACAAAATACTTCTGTCTCATCTGTCATTCTAATTATTAATGGACCCAAACATGTCCTTTATAGCAGTTTTTTTCTTCTATACAGGATCCAGTCTAGGGTCAGGTATTACTTGTAGTTATGTCTTTTTTAGTCATTAGCGTTTCCCTAGTGTTTTTTCTTCTTTTTATGACATCGACATATTAAAAATACAGCCTACAACCCCTTTCCCCCACCGCGCTTTTCTTTTTTTTTTTTTTTTTTTGAGACAGGGTCTTGCCCTGTTTCCCAGGCTGGAGTTCAGTGGCCTGATCTCGGCTCACTGCAGCCTTGACCTCCTGGGCTCAAGTGATCCTCCTGCGTTCAGCCGCCTGAGTAGCTGGGACTACAGGCATGTGCCACAACACCCAGCTAATTTTTGTATTTTTTTGTAGGGATGGGGTTTTGCTGTGTTATCCAGGCTGGGTTCGCCATAGTGCTAGGATTACAGACATTAGCCACCATGCCTGGCCTCCTTTTTTTATTAATGGAACATTTCCCATTTTGGGATTTTCTGATATTCGAAAGTAATTAGATTCAAGTTAGGCTTTCTCAGCCTGAATAATGCAGAAATCACATTATGGCCTTCTCAGGGTATCATGTTTGAAGGTGTACATAGTGTCCATTTATTCCTCTTTGGTGATGTTAATTTTGATTACCCTGTCAAGGTGTTGTATGATTTTTCCATTCTATGATTACTGCTCTTTCTCCTCTCCATTGAGATGAATAAGCAATCTGGGGTGCGTTTTGAGACCATGCAAATACAGTAATACTATTGCCACCCTCCTCCTCCAACCCAGTAAGATAGATATTCAGGCTATGTATTCTCATTTTATGGATGAGAAAACAAATGTTCAGAGCAGTTAGTTCTCTTAGCGTATTGTTTTCAACCAGGGAAAATTTTTGTCCCCCAGGGGACATTTAGCAATTTGTAGAAACATTTTTGATTATCATTAATGGGGGGATGCTAAAGGACAGCCCCTTACAACAAAGAATTTTGTGGCCCAAAATGTCAGTTGTGCTGAGCTTGAGAAACTTAACTTAGCCAAAGATACTTGTAACTCATGAGTGGTAGAGGTGGGATTTGACTTTGTATCTTCAATTCATGGCATGATACTTGTTTAAAAAAATCACAAAATTTCCCCTCTAGTTTTAGCACCTATTAGTGATTCTTGCTTGAGCTCATCTCTGCTCTGATGGGTTATGATGACTTTCCAATTCTAGCACTCCCTCTGTATTTGCCCCTATAAAGAAGAAACTCCCCTTCCCCTCATCCATGTTTATCTGTTATCAGTGTGGACTTACACTTACCTTTCTTTTTTTTTTTTTCCCCTAAAAATATCCTAGATCTGGCCAGTGTAAGCTCTTTCAGGTTGGTTCTTGTGTTTTTATGATGTGTCCCCTTCATTTTTCTTGAGTACTTTCTTGCTTTTATTTTTTTTGAGACGGAGTCTAGCTCTGTCACAGAGGCTAGAGTGCAGTGGCATGATCTCGGCACTACAGCCTCCCCATCCTGGGTTCAAGCAGTTGTGTCTCAGCTTCCCCAATAGCTGAAATTACAGCTGTGTGCTACCACACCTAGCTAATTTTTGTATTTTTAGTAGAGACAGGGTTTCACCATGTAGGCCAGGCTGGTCTCGAACTCCTGATGTCAAGTGATCGCCAACCTTGGCTTCCTAAAGTGCTGGGATTATAGATGTGAGCCACCGCACCCAGCCCCTTTCTTGCTTTTTGACATAACATGATGGCAGGCTTATCTTATATCTACCTTGGCCCAGCATTGACATCCAAGGATCCTTGAGTCTTTTTTTTTTTTTTTTTTT
>NW_012107697.1:1652203-1654056 GCF_000951045.1 Mandrillus leucophaeus | reverse complement strand
CAGCTACTCGGGAGGCTGAGGCAGGAGAATGGCGTAAACCCGGGAGGCGGAGCTTGCAGTGAGCTGAGATCCTGCCACTGCACTCCAGCCTGGGCGACAGAGCCAGACTCAGTCTCAAAAAAAAAAAAAAAAAAAAAAGAAATACCTAGGAATCTACTATGATGCAGTTCATGTTAATCCATTTTATCTACACGGAAGTCTTTTTTTTTTTTTTGGAGACAGAGTCTTACTCTGTTGCCAGGCTGGAGTGCGGTGGCACGATGTCGGCTCACTGCAACCTCCGCCTCCCGGGTTTAAGCGATTCCCCTGTCTCAGCCTCCCGAGTAGCTGGGACTACAGATGTGTGCCACCGCACCCGGCTAATTGTTTGTGTTTTAGTAGAGACGGGGTTTCACCATGTTAGCCAGGATGGTCTCCATCTCCTGACCTTGTGATCCGCCTGCCTCAGCCTCCCAAAGTGTTGGGATTACAGGTGTGAGCCACCGCGCCTGGCCCACTGAAGTCTTATGAGAGTTCTTCTACAGTAGGAACTGCATCATTCAGCTTTTATTTCTAGTACTTAGCATAGTGCCTGTGCTTATTTAGCATGCTTTGATGAAACTTAGGTAACTCATGTCTGCAGGTGAACATGGTGTAGGGAACTGCCCAGGTTGAATCCGAGCTCTGTTCCTTCATAAATTGGTTATTTGGTAGCTGTAAGTCTTGGACTCCTGACCTATATAATTGAGGTAATAGTATAATACCATAGGGTTGTTGTAAAGATTAAATGAGATAGTTCATGTGCTTAGTATAATGCCTAGTACATGATAAATGCCCAAAAAATGTTATGGGTTATTTTATATAATGGTTTCAAAAAAGGAAATTAGTTAATTTAGGAGACGTAATTGTTTTAAATTTGTTTTAAAGAGACAGAATCTTACTGAGTTGCCTGGGCTGGAGTGCAGTGTCACGATCCTAGCTCACTGCAGCCTCAAACTCCTGGGCTCGCGTGATACTCCTGCTCCAGTCTCCTGAGTAAGGATGATAGTGGAGTACCATCACACCTAGCTTCTTTTCTTTTCTTCTTTTTTTTTTTTTTTTTTTTTTTTTGTAGAGTCACGGTTTTGCCATGTTGACCAGGCTGGTCTTGACCTCCTTGGCTCAAGCAGTCCTCCTGCCTTGGCTTCCCAACATGCTAGAATTATAGGTGTGAGCCACTGCACTTAGCCCAGTCCTCATTCTTAATGGGTATTTGTTAACTCCTATTTCTTACCTTGTATTAAAATTTAAAATTAACTTTGTTACTAGTACTCTCAGTGTTGGTATAGCATAACAATTAACTCTTCAGCCACTTAACCAGTCTGACATCTAGCTTTTTCTGTAAAGTAGAAATAAGTACTCTCTCACGGGATTTTTATTGTGAAGATCAAATGTAGGGTATAACCAAAGTATTTTTGAAATAGCAAGGTATCGTATGAGTATATTGTTTTAGATACTCAAGGCCACCAATTGTGTTACCTTTTTCTTTCCTATTGTTTTGTCCTGGGGATCCATGGAAAGCACAAGATTATCTGTTTCTTAGAGTCATTCAGAGTAACAAGTCACAAATATTAGGATTTTAGAACCGAAACAAAATCTACAGATCCCCTAGTAAAAAAAAAAAATTTTTTTATTTTTATTTTCGTAGGTTTTTGGGGAACAGGTGGTGTTTGGTTACATAAGTAAATTCTTCTTTTGTTTTTGTTTTTGAGATAGAGTTTCGCTCTGTCGCCCAGGCTGGAGTGCAATGGTGTGCTCTTGGCTCACTGCAACCTCTGCCTCCCGGGTTCAAACAATTCTCATGCCTCAGCCTCCCAAGTTACTGGAATTACAGG
>NW_012107697.1:1645419-1650638 GCF_000951045.1 Mandrillus leucophaeus | reverse complement strand
GAGGAGGAGCTTGCAGTGAGCTGAGATCCGTTCACTGCACTCCAGCCTGGGTGACAGAGCAAGACTCCGTCTCAAAAAAAAACAAAAAAAAACAAAAAAAAAACCTCAGGTTTTTTGGTTGTTTTTTGTGGTGTTTTTTGTGTGTGCGTTCTGTTTTGTTTTATTTTTGGGTGGGGTCGGGGAGACAGAGTCTCTCTTTGTCACACTGACTGGTCTTGAACTCCTGGCCTCAAGCAGTTCTGCCTCAGCCTTCCAGAGTGTTGAGATGACAGGCGTGAGCCACCATCTGCAGCGTAAATTAGAGATATTATTAGAAATTACTATCTCCCCTTTTTTTTCCTGGTAAGCAGCGGACATCTGTAACAATCACTGCTACCTCCTCTGCAGTACCCATAGGGTTTTTTTTCCTCTTGGAAATTAAGGTTTGGAAAATAAGAGGAAGCAGTCAGTGTAAATGCAGCTAGTTGGGCAATGTCGAGCTTTTGTTGGTACCACACTTTTGTAAAATGCTTCTCAATACTAGGAAATTGGAAAGTATATCGTTAATTATAGGCATCAGAAACCAACTTGATCTAACTTAAGCAAAAGGAAATTTATTGGAAAAATAACAGGAATTCACAAGATTGAGAAGGCTAGAGAAACATACTTGGAAACGACTGAGAACTGAGATAGCTCCGAAGGACTTAGGAAGCTGTAATGGATGCACTGTAACATTTAGATTCTTAGGAGGCAACATTCCGCTGGCCTAGTGTGGGCTATGTGTCTACCACTTGGCTTAGAAAATTGGTGAGGCTTGGTCTGTTGGGACAGGGGAGAGCAGGGTGTATGTAATTCCTTAGAAGGAAATTGGAGTATTACTTAGCAAAGGGATACTGGAAAACCAATACACAACAAATACTCTTGAGTCAGTATCTAAATGGTACAGTGAATGTGAACTTGGAGACCTAAGGTGGTAGATGTCAGCCCTAAGCTTGTGGGGTTGATTTTTTTTGGGGTAATAGCTCTATTGAGATATAGACAACAAATCACACATCAAAAGTATAAAATTTAATGCTTTTTAGTGCATTTAGAGTTGTGCAACCATTACCACAATAAATTTTAGAACATTTTGATCAGTCCCACAAAAGAAACCCTTTTAGCAGTCACACCTCATTTTCTCCCACTCCTAGTATACTTTCTGTCATTTTAGCTTCGCCTAGTCTAGACATGTGATATAAATGGAATCCTATAGTATGTGATTTTTTTGTGACTGGCTTCTTTGACTTTTTTTGTGACTGGCTTCTTTGACTTAGCATAATGTTTTCGGAGTTCATCTGTGTGGTAGCATGTATCAATATTCCATTCCTTTTTGCTGAATAATATTTTATTGTATGGCTTGACTACTGATTTATTGACTCATCAGTTAGTAGATATTTGGGGTGGTTTTCCAAGGACTGAGGAGTTAATGTGCTATTTTATGAAAATTTGGGAAGTAGGAAGGGGATTTAATGATCTCAACTGCTATCCATTTGAAAAACCTAACTTGTGATTTTTAAATAAAATAGCAGGCTGCCTTCCCCGTTCCCTTTTTAAAATAGAAACTGCCCCTGCTTTTAACCTTATGAAGTTTTATTTATGAATAAAGTTTGTACTGTTGTTAAAAAAAAATACATAGAAGGAACTGACTATTAAGGATAATGCTGCTGTGAAAATTCACGTGCAGGTTTTTGTGTGGAGATATTTTTATTTCTCTTCACTGTATACCTAGAATTGCTAGTTCATATGGTAACTGTGTTTAACCTTTTGAGGAACTGCAAGACTGGTTTCCAGCATGACTATACGTTCCCACTAGCAGTGTATGAGAGTTCCATTTTCTCTACCTTCTTGCCTACATGTTATGTGCAGATCTGCATTCAAGTACTGGCTAAAGCATTTTTTGCTTTGTGATCTTGGGCAGACTAATCCTGTGAAGACAACAATATTTTATTCTCTTTTCTCTCTCTCTCTCTCTCTCTCTCTCTTTGTGTGTGTGTGTGTGTGTGGTGTGTGTGGTGTGTGTGTGTGTTGGAGTCTTGCTCCATTGCCCAGGCTGGAGTGCAGTGGCATGATCTTGGCTCACTGCAACCTCCTCCTCCTGGGCTCAAGCGATTCTCCTGCCTCAGGCTCCCAAGTAGCTGGGACTCCAGGTGCGCACCATGACAATTTTTGTATTTTTAGCAGAGACGAGGTTTCACCATGTTGACCAGGCTGGTCTCGAACTCCTCAGGTGATCCACCTACCTCAGCCTCCCAAAGTGCTGGGATTACAGGCATGAGCCATCTCGCCCGGCCAACAACATTTTCACAGGTGTTCTGGCAGCTGTGGTGTTCTGACCATATAGAACCCATTTATATCCTGTGATTGGAGCTCTAGGTAGAAGAGTGTTGTGGGAGATGGAAGTCGTCCTGCTTATTATTTAGTCATTTCTAGCAATAGCGGCTTTAAAGGGCTAAAGCTGTTTTTTGTTTTTTTGTGTTTTTTTTTTTTTTGGTCATTAACCCAGGCATAGAAGGGAGAAATGTCAGTGACTGTGAATTTGATTCCTAGTGTCTTAGTTTTAGAAATTAAAAATTCAAGCCAGACACGGTGGCTCATGTGTGTAATCCCAACACTTTGGGAGGCTAAGGTCGGTGGATCATCTGAGGTCAGGAGTTCAAGACCAGCCTGACCAACATGGTGAAATACCCTGTCTCTACTAAAAATACAAGAATTAGCTGGGCGTGGTGGTGCATGCTTTTAGTCTAAGCTGCTCAGGAGGCTGAGGCAGGAGAGTCACTTGAACCAGGAGGCGAAGGTTACAGTGAGCCAAGATCGCGCCATTGTACTCCAGCCTGAGTGACAAGAATGAAACCCTGTCTCAAAAAATAAAGAAAAACATTTAAAATTCCACATCATGGCCAGGCGCAGTGGCTCACGCCTGTAATCCCAGCACTTTGGAAGGCCAAGGTGGGCGGATCACGAGGTCAGGAGAAGACTATCCTGGCTAACATGGTGAAACCCCGTCTCTACTAAAAATACAAAAAAAATTAGCCGGGTGTGGTGGCGGGCGCCTGTAGTCCCAGCTACTCAGGAGGCTGAGGCAGGAGAATGGCGTGAACCCGGGAGGCCAAGCTTGCAGTGAGCCAAGATTGCACCACTGCACTCCAGCCTGGGTGACAGAGCGAGACTCCATCTCAAAAAAGAAAAAAAATTCACATCATTTCTTTTAACAGTTTTAACAACTAATTGAGCTTTTTCGTTGTTGTTTGTTTTGTTTTTGTAGAGAGGGCGTTCTTGCCATGTTGCCCAGGCTGTTCTTGAACTCCTGACCTCTCTTTATGTCTGTTTATTTTTCAGTAACTTTTGAGAATCCTTTGCTGTTGTCTGGGAAATTTAAGTTAATATGAACTATTGTTATCGTTTGCAAAATATGTAACAAAGTAAGCCAAATATTAAAATGAGAGGTCACCTTTAGTGATGTGACCGTATTTGAGATAACTGCAATAGAATTGAACCCTCAATAGAGAGCACATTTCAGAACAGAGAAGTAGGCTGTGAGACAGACATTGGAGATTTACTTATTATATAAATAAATGACAAGTAGGACCTGAGATTAAGCTTTCCCAGCCTATTCGTGTTTTGTTGCAGGGATGAGGTGTCCAAGCTACAGTTTTTCACTGGTCAAATTGGTTTGCTAGTCAAAATATATATAGTCTTACCTTGGAATTGTTTTTTGCTTTTTCCTTTAAAAATTTTTGTAGAGATGGGGTCTCACCATCTTGCCTAGGCTGTTCTCAAACTCCTGGGCTCAAGTGATCCTTTTGCTTTGGTCTCCCGTAATGGTGGGATTACAGATGTGAGCCACTGTGTCTAGCTTTTTTTTTGGAGACAAGATCTCTTTCATGCCAGAGTACAGTGGTGCAATCATGGCTCACTTCACCCTTGACCTCCTGGCTCAGCCTCTCAAGGGTTACAGACACCTACCACCACACCCAGCTAATTTCTGTAATTTTTGTAGAGTTGGGGTTTTTTCATGTTGCCCAATTGCCCAGGCTGGTGTTGAACTCCTGGGCTCAAGCCATCCCCCACTTCTGCCTCCCAGTGTGCTGGGATTACAGGCATGAGCTGCTGTGCCTGGCCATTTTTCCAATTTTTGTTTGAAGGAGGCTTTGCTTTTGTTTTGTCTGTATTTTCAAGTGCTATTTCTGGGTCAGCCTGAATTCCTCCACTTTCTTTGTTGTTTTCTTCAGACACACACATAACGCAGTTTTTATGACGTTGGGTTACAATTTAAAATTCTGTGAGCAGTTCTATTAAGTACTGGTTTATAATGATGTTGATGTTGACTGGTCCTGCTGATTTACTTGGATCTCTGCTATTCATGTAGAATTCAAATGTAGGATACTTAAAGCAATACCGAAAAGAGGTATCCTTCAGTGTATTTCAGAGAGGAATTTGCTTGTGTACTAAATTCACAAGTAATTTTGTATTGTCTTATCTCTTTTAGGAGGAGAGCATTCCCATTGCTTTATCTGGTAGGGATATCTTAGCTAGAGCAAAAAATGGAACAGGCAAGAGCGGTGCCTACCTCATTCCCTTACTTGAACGGCTAGACCTGAAGAAGGACAATATACAAGGTTAGTTGAACAAAAGTTTGTTTTTAAACTAAAAATGGGAGTTTCAGCCTTGGAGCTATGTGTAGAAGATACTACGCCTTTTTTTAGTCAGAATTTACATTATCTAAAATCTGTATTCTTTCTTTTCAGATTTTTTTTTAGCCTGATGATGATGGTCTTTTAAAAATGATTCCCAGCTTTTTAGAGATTTCTAGTTTTAAGAGTGTTTTTATATGATACACAGTTTCGACAGCATTCCAGTGAGACAGGAAAAATAAGTATTAGTGCCCTATAGGTAGGAAAGCTGAGGCTGGGCACAGTGCCTCACAGCCTGTAATCCCAGCACTTTGGGAGGTCAGAGTGGGTGGGTCACCTGAGGCCAGATATTTAAGACCAGCTTGGCCAGCATTGCAAAACGCTGTCTCTACTAAAAATACAAAAATTAGCTGGATGTGGTGGCACACACCTGTAATTCCAGCTACTCAGAAGTCTGAGTCACGAGAGTCACTTGAACCCAGGAGGTGGAGGTTGCGGTGAGCCAAGATTGTGCCATTGTACTCCAGCCTGGGTGACAGAGTGAGACTCTTAACTCAAAAAAAAAAAAAA
>NW_012107697.1:1631256-1643694 GCF_000951045.1 Mandrillus leucophaeus | reverse complement strand
TTTTTGCTTTTTCCTTTAAAAATTTTTGTAGAGATGGGGTCTCACCATCTTGCCTAGGCTGTTCTCAAACTCCTGGGCTCAAGTGATCCTTTTGCTTTGGTCTCCCGTAATGGTGGGATTACAGATGTGAGCCACTGTGTCTAGCTTTTTTTTTGGAGACAAGATCTCTTTCATGCCAGAGTACAGTGGTGCAATCATGGCTCACTTCACCCTTGACCTCCTGGCTCAGCCTCTCAAGGGTTACAGACACCTACCACCACACCCAGCTAATTTCTGTAATTTTTGTAGAGTTGGGGTTTTTTCATGTTGCCCAATTGCCCAGGCTGGTGTTGAACTCCTGGGCTCAAGCCATCCCCCACTTCTGCCTCCCAGTGTGCTGGGATTACAGGCATGAGCTGCTGTGCCTGGCCATTTTTCCAATTTTTGTTTGAAGGAGGCTTTGCTTTTGTTTTGTCTGTATTTTCAAGTGCTATTTCTGGGTCAGCCTGAATTCCTCCACTTTCTTTGTTGTTTTCTTCAGACACACACATAACGCAGTTTTTATGACGTTGGGTTACAATTTAAAATTCTGTGAGCAGTTCTATTAAGTACTGGTTTATAATGATGTTGATGTTGACTGGTCCTGCTGATTTACTTGGATCTCTGCTATTCATGTAGAATTCAAATGTAGGATACTTAAAGCAATACCGAAAAGAGGTATCCTTCAGTGTATTTCAGAGAGGAATTTGCTTGTGTACTAAATTCACAAGTAATTTTGTATTGTCTTATCTCTTTTAGGAGGAGAGCATTCCCATTGCTTTATCTGGTAGGGATATCTTAGCTAGAGCAAAAAATGGAACAGGCAAGAGCGGTGCCTACCTCATTCCCTTACTTGAACGGCTAGACCTGAAGAAGGACAATATACAAGGTTAGTTGAACAAAAGTTTGTTTTTAAACTAAAAATGGGAGTTTCAGCCTTGGAGCTATGTGTAGAAGATACTACGCCTTTTTTTAGTCAGAATTTACATTATCTAAAATCTGTATTCTTTCTTTTCAGATTTTTTTTTAGCCTGATGATGATGGTCTTTTAAAAATGATTCCCAGCTTTTTAGAGATTTCTAGTTTTAAGAGTGTTTTTATATGATACACAGTTTCGACAGCATTCCAGTGAGACAGGAAAAATAAGTATTAGTGCCCTATAGGTAGGAAAGCTGAGGCTGGGCACAGTGCCTCACAGCCTGTAATCCCAGCACTTTGGGAGGTCAGAGTGGGTGGGTCACCTGAGGCCAGATATTTAAGACCAGCTTGGCCAGCATTGCAAAACGCTGTCTCTACTAAAAATACAAAAATTAGCTGGATGTGGTGGCACACACCTGTAATTCCAGCTACTCAGAAGTCTGAGTCACGAGAGTCACTTGAACCCAGGAGGTGGAGGTTGCGGTGAGCCAAGATTGTGCCATTGTACTCCAGCCTGGGTGACAGAGTGAGACTCTTAACTCAAAAAAAAAAAAAAAGACAGCTGAGATCCTGAGAGGTTAAATTAGTTGACATTGCTACTTATAAACTATGGAACTATTTCTTGTGGCAGATGAGTGTTAGCAGAATTCCTTGTAGAAACATGAACTTCTGTTTAAAGTCTGTGGGTTCTGAGATTTTAAGAGCCTCGGCAGTGGGGAATAAACAGTTTTCATAGTTATATTCAGTGTAAGTTAATGGAATTAAGATTTCACCTCTGAAACTTTACATTTTTAGCTTTCTTAATCTGTAATTACCATTTCTTCCGACTTTTCATATGATATAAATAGAACCTAGAGAGCAGGAGTTTCCTACTTAGGTGTTTTACACTGGTGAATCTGACTCAAATGTAGTTGGGGCTCTTAGAAATATTAAGTTAATAAACTTTGAGCTAATGGTTGCCAACTCAACATGCTAAAAGTTTGTAATTAAGAAAGGGTGTTGGCTGGGTGTGGTGCCTCATGCCTGTAATCCCAGCACTTCTAGAGGCTGAGGTGGGCAGGTCACCTGAGGTCAGGAGTTCAAGACCAGCCTGGCTAACGGGGTGAAACCCTATCTCTACTAAAAACACAAAAATTAGCTGGGTGTGGTGGCAAGTGCCTGTAGTCCCAGCTACTCAGGAGGCTGAGACAGGAGAATTGCTTGAACCTGGGAGGTGGAGGTTGCAGTGAGCCAAGATCATGCTACTGCATTCCAGCCTGGGCAACAGAGCGAGACTCTGTCTCAAAACAAAAAAAGCAGCAGCAGCAGCAGAAGGCCGGGTGCAATGACTCACACCTGTAATCCTAGCACTTGGGGAGGCCGAGGCAGGAGAATCGCTTGAGGTCAGGAGTTTGAGATCAGCAGGGCCAACATGGTGAAACCCTGTCTCCACTAAAAATACAAAAAATTAGCTGGGTGTGGTGGCGGACGCCTGTAATCAATCCCAGTTACTCAGGAGGCTTAGGCAGGAGAATCACTTGAACCTGGGAGGCGGAGGTTGCAGTGAGCTGAGATGGCGCCACTGCACTCCATCCTGGACAATAGAACAAGACTCCATCTCAAAAGAAAAAGAAGAGTGTAATATTTATATGATAGTATTGCTGAGGGAAAGTCTAAATCTGGGACACTATAATAAGTTCTCTTTTTGTAAAGAGATTTGTCCATTTGAGTTTTCATAATGTCCTGTGAGTCTTGTGATGATTCTACTTTTAGTTTTTTTTATTTTTTTAGTAGAGATGGGGTCTTGTTACGTTGCCCAGGCTGGTCTCATACTCCTGAGCTCAAATGATCCTCCCGTCTCAGCCTCCAAAACTGCTGGGATTCCAGGTGTGAGTTACTCACTGTGCTACCCAGCCCAATTTTTTAATACTTCTCAGTATCTAGATTATAAGGGCAGTGTTTCCTTTTCTTTTCTTTTCTTTTCTTTTTTTATTTTTTATTTTTTTTTGAGACGGAGGTTTGCTCTTGTTTCCCAGACTGGAGTGCAATGGTGCGATCTCAGCTCACTGCAACCTCTGCCTCCTGGGTTCACGATTCTCCTGCCTCACCTCCCTAGTAGCTGGGATTACAGGCATGTGCCATCACGCCTGGCTGATTTTGTAGTTTTAGTGGAGATAGGGTCAGGCTGGTCTCAAACTCCAGACCTCAGGTGATCCACCCACCTTGGGTGGATCCCAGCACTCCCAAAGTGCTGGTATTATAGGTGTGAGCCACTGCCGTCTGGCCGCCTTTTTTTTTTTTTGAAACTGAGTCTCATTCTGTTGCCCAGGCTGGAGTGCAGTGGCGCGATCTTCGCTCACTGCAACGTCCGCCTCCAGGGTTCAAGTGATTCTCCTGCTTCAGTCTCCTGAGTAGGTGGTATTACAGCTGCATGCCACCAAGCCTGGATAATTTTTGTATTTTTAGTAGAGGTGGGGTTTCACCATGTTGGTGAGGCTGCTCTCAAACTCCTCGTGATCTGTCCACCTTGGCCTCCCAGAGTGCTGGGATTACAGGCTTGAGCCACTGCATCATAAGGGGCAGTATTTCTGTAGCTTCTTGCATTTTGTAAATATAATGTATAGTATGTTCTCCCACCTCACCCCATATTTTCTCATATGTTCCTTGATGTTGTTTCAGCAATGGTGATTGTTCCCACTAGAGAACTTGCTCTACAGGTCAGTCAAATTTGCATCCAGGTCAGCAAACACATGGGAGGGGCCAAAGTGATGGCAACCACAGGAGGAACCAATTTACGAGATGACATAATGAGGCTTGATGATACAGGTAAGAAATGATTACTGAAAGGTAGTGTAGCTCTCTGTAATTTTAGTCTCAAGTGTTTCAGTAAATTATTAAAAATTGTTTTTAAGAATTAAGGAACAGAAATCCTGCAGTTAAAAAAGGAAATGACCATTGCATTCAAGAGAAAAAAACAGATTGACCGTAATTGAAAGCAATATTTGACTTTATTAGTAATTCTAAAACAGCAAGTTTATAGTAATTTTACCTGTTTAATTGGTAAAGCTAAAAGTAGTAGTAGACATTAATGTGAGTTTGTGGAGAAATAGGCTATGTTGTAAACGTGGGGGTGTCAACTTACATCTCTATCATGAGCAATTTGGCAGTCTTATTTTAAAATTATAAATTATATTTTTAAGAATCTTTCCTGAAGAAAAAAGTTGGGTAAATGTAGGGCTGTATGTACAAAGTTGTTTACTATGGGGTGGTTTGTCGTGCCAAAAAGTTGGACCAACTTAGAAGGAGATTGGCTAAATAAATACATTAAAGTATAGTCTGAATAGTATTCTACATAGTCATTAAGGAGTGAAGTTGATCTGTATTCATTTTCATTAAGATTTTCATGATACATTGCTAAGTGGAAAAAGGTAACAAAACAGCAAGAATGAGATCACTCATAAAATTATATCTAAAATTTTAGTTAGAATACTATATATAATTATGTGATATATTCTTTGTATTGCATAGGTTTTTTAAAAATTGTTATCTTGTTTGATCCTTTTAACAATACTCGGTTCACTGTTCCAGATTAGAGGCATTGCTTTTATGTCAGAAGTCTGGTGTGCCTTCTGTTATTAATTGGAAATTACCCTAAGACAAGAAAGTATGCCTCCTGTTGGAAGCAGGTGATTTGGGAAGCTGTACCCCACCCAGTGTAGAGGTGAAAAGTATTTTTTAAGCATCCTGCGGTGAAATGGAAGACTTTATCCTAAAACACATCTTTGGACCTTTTTGTGTTATTCCCACCTCTATAACACAATGTGTTTCTTTTCTTTTTTTTTTTTTAATTTGAGGCACAGTCTTACTCTGTTGCCCAGGCTGGAGTGCAGTTGTGTGGTCTCGGCTCACTGCAACCTCTGCCTCCTGGGTTCAAGCGATTCTCCTACCTCAGCCTCCTGAGTAGCTGGGATTACAGGCTCCCACCACCACACCCAGCTAATTTTTGTATTTTTAGTAGAGACAGGGTTTCACCATGTTGACCAGGCTGGTCTCGAACTCCTGACCTCATGTGATCCACCCACCTGGGCCTCCCAAAGTGCTGGAATTACATGGATGAGCCGCGGTGCCCGGCCTAGTGTTTCTGATAAAAGATAGTCATGTGCTGCACAACAATGTTTTGATCAGTGACAGACCACATGTATGTCGGTGTTCCCATAAGATTATAATGGAGCTATACAGTGGAGTAGGCTGTACCATCGCATAGCAATGCATTTCTCAGAATTATCATTAAGCAACTCAGGACTGTAATATGATAAACCTTTACAATATACTTTTTGCCCAAATTAAAATTAATGAGAATACATGTTTTCTAAATCTTGCATAGTGCACGTGGTGATTGCTACCCCTGGGAGAATCCTGGATCTTATTAAGAAAGGAGTAGCAAAGGTTGATCATGTCCAGATGATAGTGTTGGATGAGGTAATATCTCTTCATTTGGCATTATACTATTCTGTACTTTTCTCTGCTTTGCTTATAACTGCCAGTGAATGAAGCAAAAGCTGCTTGTGTTTATGATCTAGTAAACACATAAGCAATCAGTTTAAATTAATTTGCTTATAAAATGTGTTTTACCCGTCAGCGGGAGTAGATTATAGGCATTCATTGGAATTCTCCTTTTTGTCTTTTTCTTAGAGATAGCAGAGATTAGGTTTTATTTTCATTTTTTAGAAGAGGAGTGAATAACCGCAAAGCCAAATTTATTCTACATCTCTTTCTACTCGGCGATTAATTTTTTTTTTTTTTTGAGACAGAGTCTCGCTCTGTTGCCCAGGCTGGAGTCCAGTGGCCGGATCTCAGCTCACTGCAAGCTCCGCCTCTCGGGTTTATGCCATTCTCCTGCCTCAGCCTCCCGAGTAGCTGGGACTACAGGCACCCGCCACCTCGCCCAGCTAGTTTTTTTTTTTTTTAGTAGAGATGGGGTTTCACCGTGTTAGCCAGGATGGTCTCGATCTCCTGACCTCGTGATCCGCCCGTCTCAGCCTCCCAAAGTGCTGGGATTACAGGCCTGAGCCACCGTGCCCAGCCTTGGCGATTAATTTTTAAAAGCATATAATATATATTGTCTCATTTTGTGCATACTACTTTGTACTGTTTGGTTATTAATCTCTGTTAGACGTATTATCTCACCGTGTTATAAATGCCTTTTAAAAACTTATTAAAATCTGTAGTCCTGGGATCTAGCCATGTTTTGTACATATATAGATGGTCCCTGACTTACGATGGTTCACTTTATGGTTTTTCAGTGGAAGTGATAAGCTTTCATTAGAAACCGTACTTTGAATTTTTAAGATTAATTTTTTTCCTGGTTAGTAATATGCTATATGATATTCCCATGATGCTGGGCATCAGCAGCAAACTGCAGCTTCCAGTCAGCCACATGATCATTGAGGGCAGACAGCCGATACTGTACAGTATACGGTGTTGTCAAGTGATTTTGCCCAACTATAAGCTAAGTGGAGCATGTTTCAAGGAGGCTAGGCTAAGTGATGATGTTCAGTAGGTTTGGGTAATATTTTCAACTTAGGATGAATTTATCAGAACATAATCCCATTGTAAGTCAAGGAGGATCTGTAGTGTATCAGTGTTAATATTTTGACATGAGGTTATTTTCACATTTGGTTTGTGTTTTATTATTATTACTATTTTTTTGAGACAGACTCACTCTGTTACCCAGACTGGAGTGCAGTGGCGTGATCTCAGCTCACTACAATCTCTGCCTCCCGGCTTCAAGTGGTCCTCATGCCTCAGCCTCCTGAGTAGCTGAGATTACAGATGTGTACTACCCACACTTGGCTAATTTTTGTATTTTTAGTAGAGGCGGGTTTTCGCTGTGTTGGCCAGGCTAGTCTTGAACTCCTGACCTCAGGTGATCCTCCCGCCTCAGCCTCTCAAAGTGCTGGGATTGCAGGCGTGAGCCACCACACTGGCCTGGTTTGTGTTTTAGGTAACATTTAATTCAAATCAGGCTTTTATCTTTAAGTAATGAGAGAACATTTATTAGTCACTGGGTACCAACACTAAGTGCTTTATATTTTTTTTTTCTTTCCATTTAATTTTTACAAGAAACCTATAAGGTAGGTGTCCTGTCAAGTAGTTACTATAGTATGTAGACATCCAGATTTTAATTTGCTTATAAAATATGTTTTATACTTCAGATACAGTAGCTAGGCATTCGTAAGAATTCAGCTTTTGTCTTTTTCTTACAGGTGCCAGAGTTTAGGTTTAATTTTTAAGAAGAGGAGTGGCTGGATAACTTGAAAGCCAAGTTTTTTCTTTTTTGTTTTGTTTTGGTTTGGTTTGGTTTTTTTTGAGACGGAGTCTCTTTGCCCAGGTTGGAGTGCAGTGGCACAACCTCAGCTCCCCGCAACCTCAACCTCAACCTCGTTCAAGTGATTCTCCTGCCTCAGCCTCTCAAGTAGCTCGGATTACAGGCATGTGCCACCATGCCCGGCTAATTTTGTATTTTTAGTAGAGACAGGGTTTCTCCATGTTGGTCAGGCTGGTCTTGAACTCCTGACCTCAATGCTCTGCCCGCCTCAGCCTCCCAGTGTGCTGGGATTACAGGTGTGAGCCACCATACCTGACCTTAGCCAAGTTTTTTCTAAATCCCTGTAAAGTAGTTACTACATCATGTAAACATCCAAATTTTAGTTTTACAATTTTACAGTTGTGGAAACTGAAGTACAGAGTAGTTCTGTAACATTCCCACACAGCTAAGAAATGAAGGAGGCAAGATTTCAACCTGGCAGTTTAGCTCTAGAACCTGTACTTTTTTTTGAGACAGAGTCTTGCTTTGTTGCCCAGGCTGAAGTGCAGTGGTGTGATCTCGGCTCACTGCAACCTCCACTTCCCAGGTTCAAGCAATTATTCTGCCCCAGCCTCCCAAGTAGCTGGGATTACAGGTGCGATGCACCACACCCTGCTAATTTTTGTATATTTTGTAGAGATGGGGTTTCACCATGTTTGTCAGGCTGGTCTCGAACTCTTGACCTCGTGATCCTCCTGCCTCGGCCTCCCAAAGTGCTGGGATTACAGGCGTGAGCCACCGTGCGCAGCCAGAACCTGTACTTTTAAACACGTACACCATACTACCTCTTTAATGAGAATCATCACATTAAAATTCTGTTGAGCTGGGCGTGGGTATGTGTCTGTAGTCCCAGCTTCTCAGTAGGTCGGTAGGCTGAGGCAAGATGATCACTTGAGCCCAGGAGGTTCAGGCTGCATACAGTAAGCTATGATTATGCCACTGCATCCCATCCTGGGTGACAGAGTGAAATGCTGTCTCTAAAAATAAATTAATTAATTAAATTCTGTTATAGAAAGGGGGAAGTTTATCTGTGTAGTGTAGAATTTTTTTTTCCCCTAGAAGATGGGGATCATAGATTCTACCCCCTTACGCATATTTGACTCTGCAGTGTTAGAGAGAATTTATTGTTTTCCACCGGGAACATTTCATGGATGCTTTTGTTGGATGATGCCTTATTCTTTGACCATGTATTAACCAAAGACCTTAGACATTATTTTATTGTTTTTAAAATTGTCTTTGCTTTCTACTGCAGGCAGATAAGTTGCTGTCACAGGATTTTGTGCAGATAATGGAGGATATTATTCTCACGCTACCTAAAAACAGGCAGATTTTACTATATTCCGCTACTTTCCCTCTTAGTGTACAGAAGTTCATGGTGAGTATAAATCTGTACTTGGAATCAGTGCCATCCTATGACCTATGAGTATGCTTTTATTCGTAATTACATCTTCCTATCTGTGAAAATACTTTATACTAGCTATTTCAAGCCTTTGGCTCTTTCTTCAGTTGATCAATTAAAGATTTGTTTTACATAAATTAACTGACTTTTTAAGAAGGTTGTAATAGTAATTAATTAAATTCCTCATCTTTCACTTAGTTTTTGGTGTCATGATGACATAGCCATTGGTGCTAGCTGAATTGATTCCAATATTATTCTATATACAAAATAGAGCTTGAGTATCGTAAACTGAAATCCAAAATACTGCAGAATTTGAAACCTTTTGAGCCACAAACATGATGCTAAAAGGAAATGTTCTTTTGATTTTGAATTTTCAAATTAAGGATGCTCAGTCACTAAGTGTAACGCGCATATTCCAAAATTAGAAAAAATTTAAAACCTGAAACGCTTTTGTTCCTAAGCATTTTGGATAAGGAATACTCAACCTGTAGTAACTTAGATGCATTTTTGAGATCTTATATCTTAATTTATTTCTATCGGGTCTTGCGTGGTGACTCAGGCCTGTAATCCCAGCACTTTGGGGGGCCAAGGTGGGCAGATCACAAGGTCAGGAGTTCGAGACCAGCATGGGCAACATGGTGAAATCCCCGTCTCTACTAAAAATACAAAAATAAGTCTGTTGTGGCAGCGTGTGCCTGTAATCCCAGCTACTCGGGAGGCTGAGGCAGGAGAATCACTTGAACCCAGGAGGTGGAGGTTGCAGTGAGTGGAGATGGTGCCACTACACTCCAGCCTAGGTGATAGCAAGACTCCATCTCAGGGCAGCGGGGGGAAAATTCTGTAATGACAGATCATATATTTTGTTTTGAAGAGAGTTGCATCCCTTATAGCAAGAGTTGATTAGACAGAAACCTATAGGGTGGGTATATTTTGAATTTGAGATGAACTCTGCTTTCATTTAAGAAGAAAAACCATCTTTTTCTTCCCCCCTCCCAGAATTCCCATTTGCAGAAACCCTATGAGATTAACCTGATGGAGGAACTAACTCTGAAGGGAGTAACCCAGTACTACGCATATGTAACTGAGCGCCAAAAAGTACACTGCCTCAACACACTTTTCTCCAGGGTAAGAAGTAGGCTTCTGCTGTTGAATATTATCTCTCGAGTCCCAGTAAAACAGATTATTTCATCAGTTTTCCTACTATCTTCACTGTATAAAAGTTCACAGTGTTTCTGGCTTGGCGTGGTAGCTCATGCCTGTAATGCCAGCATTTTGGGAGGCTGAGGCAGGCGGATCACGAGGTCAGGAGTTCGAGACCAGCCTGGCCAACATGGAGAAACCCCGTCTCTACTACAAAAAACAAAAAAACTAGCTGGGCGTGGTGGTGCGTGCCCATAATCCCAGCTACTTGGGAGGCTGAGGCAGGAGAATTGCTTGAACCCAGGAGGCAGAAGTTGCAGTGAGCCAAGATCACGCCATTGCACTCCAGCTCTGGGCGACAGAGCAAGACTCCATCTTGGGAAGGAAAAGAAAAGTTTTTAAAAAATTCATAATGTTTCCTAAAAGGCAGTTTTAGTTGTTGACCTAAAGTTGATACTAAATGATTAACAAGTCACAGATACACTTTTGAATAGTTTCTGAAATACTTAGACCTTTACTAGGGTTAATACTCATTATTCACATATTTTGTATTTGTGAATTTGCTTAGTCACTAGAATTTATTTGTAACTCCAGAATTAATACTCAAGGCAGTTTAGCAGTCATTTGTGGACGTGTACAGTGTGGCAAAGAGTTTAAGTCACCTGACACGCACATACCCAGCTGAGGTTGAAGAAGACAATGTTCTGTCCTCTTGTTTAGCTCTCATACTGTGAACAAGTATCCTTTTCACTGTGCCATATTTTTCAAGTTTTTGTTGCTGATTTCACGGTTTTAATTGACCCCTACTCATGGTGCTGAAGTGCTGCCCAGTGCTAGTGGCATTGGTTGTGAGTATATTAAAGAAGATGTTCTTGGCTGGGCACGGTGGCTCACACCTGTAATCCCAGCACTTTGGAAAGCCAAGGTGGGCAGACCACCTGAGGTCAGGAGTTCGAGACCAGCCTGACCAACATGCTGAAACCCCGTCTCTACTGAAAATACAAAAATTAGCCAGGCATGGTGGTGGGTGCCTATAATCCCAGCTCCTCAGGAGGCTGAGGCTGGAGAATCCCTTGAACCCAGGAGGTGGAGGTTGCAGTGAGCTAAGATTGTACCATTGCACTCCAGTCTGGGCAACAAGAGTGAAACTCCATTTCACACACACACACAGGTATTCTTAAATGGAAAAACATAAAACATAACTACTTGGAATCAGATAATCAATTGTATTACTCTTGTTGACAGTTACGTGGCCCTTAAGAAATACACTCTAATACAATAAATCTTAGATATTATTATATTCCATCTATTAAAGTACTTAGAATTTACCATCTCTCTCATATCATAAGATTCTAAGTTTTAGACCATGTTAATGTTTCTTGTTTGCTGGTTAGTGTTTTCAAGATTTGGCAAGCCAAATGAAGGTTTTTATTTTTCTCATACTTATTTTTTCTGTGCTCAGCTTCAGATAAACCAGTCGATCATTTTCTGTAACTCCTCTCAGCGAGTTGAATTACTAGCCAAGAAGATTTCTCAACTGGGTTATTCTTGCTTCTATATTCATGCTAAAATGAGGCAGGTGAGTATAAAACTAGAACTTGCACAAATTTAACAAGAAATCTCTGATTTTATTTTGTTTTAATGTTCTTTTAAATGTCCTGAGTTTAAGAATAAACTGTTCCTTAGTAGCCAAAGGACCTTTCATTTTGACCTCCCTAAGGTTCATTTTCTAGCAATAAAATAGAGATAATAGTACATACTCATAACTTACAAGGTAGTTAGGAAAATTAAGATAAATGTTTAAATGAGTACTTTGTAAGCTGTCAGGCATAATACAAATGTAAAATTGTATTCTTCCTTTCATTCCCATGTTTAATTCTCTGTTTAATCCAGTAACCACCAGCCACATGTGGCCGTTTAAATCAGTTAAAATTAAAATAAAAAGTCAGTTTCTCAATCACAGCCACATTTCAAGTGCTCAGTTAGGCACCTGTTGCTGCTGGATACTGTATTGGAAGTGGAAGTACAGACACAAACATTTCCTTTATTACAGAAATTTCTACTGGACAGCATTGCTCTGGATTTTTAAATATGGCCCCTCAGCTGGCTGATTTTTCTTTTTTCTTTACTGTTTGCCTTTAGAGAAAGATGCAATGTCTAAATTTCAGAATTTGATTTAGCAAAAAATAATTTAAAACTTAACAAAATGGCTTTTTGTTAACTACATTATGAAATTTCGTAAGTAAACAGTTTCTGTAGATGAAGAGATCAATAACTCATATTTGGTTTTGAAAGCAGCTTAATGTCATGGTTCACTTATAAACAGATTTTGGGTAGAACCGATCGACTAGGAGAAATAATCATGGGAAATTTGGGGCTGTATATGAGTGCTAATCAAATGGAATAAATTGCTTTCTCCTAGGAACATCGAAATCGTGTATTTCATGATTTCCGAAATGGCTTATGCCGCAATCTTGTTTGCACTGGTAAGTATTTTTGTATTTCCTTTACCCAGTGTTTTTCTCCCAAGTTCTTTTTTGCTTTCTTTGTTCATACTACACGGTGCAACGTGTGACATAGTCCAGCACACCCTACCAATACTTCTAGGATTTTTTTT
>NW_012107697.1:1608510-1631001 GCF_000951045.1 Mandrillus leucophaeus | reverse complement strand
ACCATGTTGGCCAGGCTGGTCTTGAACTCCTGACCTCAGGTGATCCACCTGCCTCGGCCTCCCAAAGTGCTGGGATTACAGGTGTGAGCCACTGCGTCCGACAGTTGGGCTTTTAAAAATCATTACTTGCTTGCAAGATTTCTTCAGATAAGTTCTTGAAGGACCAATACTGAAGGGCATATATAAAATACCACCCCTTCGAGGGAGTGTGGTTTAATTGGAGAGATAAAAAGGTAAACATTAGGAGTCTAAGGAAACGTTCACATACTTTTCCTATGAAGTGCCAGATAGTAAATTTTTTAGAGTTTGCACATTAATTGGTCTTTATTACAGATACTGAGTTTTGCTATTGTAGCTCAGAAGTAGCCTAGACAATACATAAACAAATGGGCATGGCTATATTGTAGTAAAACTATTTACAAAATCATTCACTGGTCTAGATCCACAAGGCAGTAAAGGTGACTTGCAAATGGGAAGTATGTATATAGTAAGTAATCCCAAGTGTTCGTAGCAGAGTAATATAATTGGCTGAGGTGGTTTGAGAAGAGATGAGATTTTAATTGGCTTTCTAGGCTAGGTGAGTTTCAAACACATGGATTAAGTTTTAGGGGACTGATGGTCAGATGGCTAAGAAGATAAGTTTGATAGAGAAGAAAAACTGAGATGTGTTAGGGAAGTAAATTAGGACAAAGCATAGCATGGAGGACTTTGTTGTTGTTGTTGTTGAGATGGAATTTCGCTCTTGTTCCCCAAACTGGAGTGCAGTGGCACGATCTCGGCTCACTGCAGCTTCCGCCTCCCAGGTTCAAGTGATTCTCGCGCCTCAGCCTCCCAAGGAGCTGAGACTACAGGCGCACACCACCATGCCCAGCTATATTTTGTATTTTTTGTAGAGGGAGTGTTTCACCATGTTGGCCAGGCTAATCTCCAATTCCTAACCTCAAGTGATCCACCCACCTCTGCCTCCCCAAAGTGCTGGGATTACAGGTGTGAGCCACCAAGCCCTGCCTGGAGGACTTTGAATATCAGTCTATTTTTTTTTAATTTATTTTTTTGAGACGGAGTTTTACTCCTGTTGCCCAGACTGGAGTGCAGTGGTGCGATCTCGGCTCGCCACAACCTCTGCCTCCCAGGTTCAAGTGATTCTCCTGCCTGAGCCTCCCGAGTAGCTGGGATTACAGGCACCCGCCACCACGCCCAGCTAAGTTTTTTTTTTTTTTTTTTTTTTTTTAGTAGAGACGGGTTTCTTCATTTTGGTAAGGCTGGTCTCAAATTCCTGACCTCAGGTGATCCACTGAGCTCGGCCTCCCAAAGTGCTGGGATTACAGGCTTGAGTGCACCCAGCCTCTTTTAGACATATTTTTTAAAACTTGCTTACAATTACTGGAAAAAAGTAACTTGTGAGCAGAAAGTTGTTCATGATAATGTGATTATGAAAGGTAATGCCAGTAATATGCAAATGCATTTGAATAACTGAATTAAATTAATAAACTTAGGTTATGCTCTGTGTGTTAGAGAGTATTGTACTGAGAGACATTTCTAAATTGAAAGATAGAATGAAAATTATCTTTTTTTTTTTTTTTTTAAGATCTGTTTACCCGAGGTATTGATATACAAGCTGTGAATGTGGTAATAAACTTTGATTTCCCAAAGCTGGCCGAGACCTATCTCCATCGTATTGGAAGATCAGGTGAGGAAAAAAGACGTGATATTCTTGATAGAAGTTCTTTTTTGAGACATGTAATGACTAAATTTTGTTCCTTTGTGAAATAGAGTACAGTAGCTATGAGAACAGTGAATTAACACTAATTCAGTTGTTTGGTATTTAAGACTAATTTCTAATTCTTCTGTAACATTTATTAAGAAAAGTTAAAATAACTTTGCTTAATTTGAGATGAAATTAACAAATGAGAACTTCACTCATTAGGTGGTATGGTCTGTGACTATTTAGTGTATATTTTATGACAATTTTTGACACAGATGAGTAGCCATTTTGTCATTTGAGAAAGGTAAAATAAAGTACTACTTTGGGCAACAAAACCTGAAGTTGTAGGGAAACCTGTGTTTGAAGACCATTAAGAAGTTGTTTTGCATCCTAAGAGTGGCACTGAACAGAATTATGAATCCTGTGTGGTTTTGCCACTGCTTGACTTGCACAATTCGCATTGATTTTCATATTTTATTCATTAAAATTTTTAAACAACTTTTTTTTAGGTCGCTTTGGTCATCTTGGCTTAGCCATCAACTTGATCACATATGATGATCGCTTCAACCTGAAAAGTATTGAGGAGCAGCTGGGAACAGAAATTAAACCTATTCCAAGCAACATTGATAAGAGCCTGTATGTGGCAGAATACCACAGCGAGCCTGTAGAAGATGAGAAACCTTAACAAGCATGTACGTCCCTGACAGAATAGCTAAGAGGAACCTTTAAATGCAGGAAATAAAAATCTTTCCTGGGGGAAATTTGATGTCACACCGTATATAATAGCAATAAAGGGTAAAAATACCAACTAGCATGAATGACAGTAAATAATATGTCTTGTGGGAAGTTGTAGTCTCATTAGAGAATCTGTAAATGTTGTTCTTGAATGCAGCTTCCTGAGTAATGTGGTAGGTTAGCAGTACTTAAATTCAGAGACCTAAAATAATGAAAGCAAAAAAGAATCTTTTTCAGCAGTTTGTTTTTCTTTTTGAGACAGGGTCTTGCTGTCATCCAGGCTGAAGTGCAGTGGTGCAATCATAGCTCACTGCAGCCTAGTTCTGCTGGGCTCCTGAGTAGCTGGAACTGTAGGCGCATGCCACCACACCTGGCTAGTATTTTGAATTTTTGGTATTTTGAATTTTTGGTAGAGATAAGGTCTTGCTTTGTTGCCCAGGCTGGTCTAGAACTGAACTCCAGCAATCCTCCTGCCTTGGCCTCCCAAAGTGTGGGAATTATAGGCTCAAACCACTGTGCTTGGCCTTTTTTGGCAATGGCGGGGGGGCGGTTTGTTGTTTCTGTTTTTCGAGACAGTCTTGCTCTGTTGCCCAGGCTGGGGTACAGTGGCACAATCATGGCTCACTACAACCTCTGCCTCCTGGGTTCAAGCGATTCTGGTGTGCCTCAGCTTCCCAAGTAGCTGGAATTACAGGCATGCTCCACAATGCCCAGCTAATTTTTGTATGTTTTAGTAGAGATGGAGTTTCACCATGTTGGCCAGACTGGTCTCAAACTCCTGACCTCAAGTGATCTACCCGCCTCAGCCTCCTAAGTGCTGGGATTACAGGCATGAGTCCCCGCACTCTGCCAGCAGTTTTGAATATGAAAGTATTTACATTTCTGAAAATGTAAAATGTTTTTAGCATTTATTCTTAATTTCTAGGAAGTACATTAGTAACTCTGGTAAAACTATCCATAATACCTTATTACCAAATGTTTAATCAGATTATGAGGATGGCCGTCTTTTTAAAATACCCACTCTGGGCCAGGTGCGGTGGCTCACACCTGTAATCCTAGTACTTTGGGAGGTCGAGGTGGGTGGATCACGAGGTCAAGAGATCAAGACCATCCTAGCCAACATGGTGAAACCCTGTCTGTACTAAAAATACAAAAATTAGCTGGGCGTGATGGCACACACCTATAGTCCCAGCTACTCAGGAGGCTGAGGCAGGAGAATCACTTAAACCCAGGAGGTGGAAGTTACAGTGAGTCAAGATTGCGCCACTGAACTCCAGTCTGGGTGACAGAGCTAGACTCCATCTCAAAAAAAAAAGCCACTCAGTCTGGGCTCAGTGGCTCACGCCTGTAATCCCAACACTTGGGGAGGCCGAGGTGGGTAGGTTACCTGAGGTCAGGACTTCAAGACCAGCCTGGCCAACCTGGTGAAACCCTGTGTCCACTAAAGATACAGAAAATTAGCCAGGCATGGTGGTGGGCACCTGTAATCCCAACTACTCAGGAGGCTGAGGGAAGAGAATCTCTTGAACTTGGGAGGCAGAGGTTGCATTGAGCCGAGGTCAGGCCATTGCACTCCAGCCTGGGCAGTGAGAGCGAAACTCCGCCTCATAAGTAAATAAATAACCCACTCTGATTTCCTAGGCAATAAGGGTGAAACTCTGTCAAATACATAAATTTAAAAAATACCCACCCTTGATTTCCTGGACAACCTATTCTCCATCTTTTCTTATTTTTATTAAGATGGGGTCTCACTGTGTTGCCCCGGCTGGTCTCAAACTCCTAGGTTCAAGTCATCTTCCCACCTTGGCCTCCCAAAGTGCTGGGATTATAGGTGTGAGCCACCACACCCGGCCTCTATCATCTTTTGATGACTATTGGGCTCTAGTTAGAAATGCACGAAACAAGGCTCAGCTTTAAGCAAGGTAGGTTGTTACAGTATTTCCTAAAGAAAATCTGATTTGACAAAGGATGGTTTTCAAATTATAGGTGAACATCTTACCTATTTAAGTAACCTAATGTTACTTAAAATTTTTGTCTCTTTGTTTTTTAAATAAGAGACAGGGTTTCACCATGTCGACCAGGCTGCTCTCAAACTCCTAACCTCAGGTGATCTGCCCACCTCAGCCTCCCCAGAGTGCTGAGATTACACGCGGGAGCCACCTCACCCAATCAATTGTTACTTAAATAATTTTTGAATTACTCTTTACTCTTTTTTCCTTAAGTTAAACATCAAACACAAACCCCTAGACAAGCATAAAACTAGCCAATGTTTGCTAGTACTTTGGCAGAGTATTCAGTTTCTTTAAGGTGTAATTTTTTCCCCATGATTTAATTGTTATGAGTGAGGGTTGCCTGCTGTCAGAACATTCACATTCATTCGGGCCCCCAATCTGTCTCAGAGTTGCCTACCAGAAATTATTTAATCCTATAACCAGTAGATTCTGTAGTAGGCACAGGGTCAGTAGAAACTACTAGAAAAGAGCATTTGGGATGAGGATTGTGAAAACCTATGTATCCTTGTTTGTGTTGCTTTCAGAATGTTAATTTTATCTTTCCGTTTTCTGTAGGCTTTGACAAACTACAAAAGGCTCGTTTGGATCTGTGACACATCGTTTTGGGGGGAATGCTCTTCTCTTTGTGGGTTTTTCATCTTTTATTTTGGAACTACGAAGACTTAAAAGAGCTCAGACATTTTTTCTTTTTTTAACTGGTGAAGAGAAAAAGGCTGAAAAGAAGGAATATACCTTTTTTGTTCCACTGGTTTGCACTGTGTGCTGACTGAACATTAGTTGCACTAACTGCTGGTTTTTAAAAAATGTTTTCTGGGGAAAGGGGACAAGGAAGGAAAAGAAAGAAGAGAAGGGGAGAAACCCTAAAAAGAGAAGAATCTTAATGAACACACAAGCTTGTCTATGATTTCAAAATTCTCCAACAGCTGACTCTCGAGTGCATTTCAACTTCTCCCTGATTACTCATCCGTTTTTTAAGCCTGAAGAGCTTATTACTTATTTGTGCGAAGTGCCTTATGCTATGAGACCATTCAGAATATCATCTTTTAGACACAGCCCGAGGAATCAACAATAGTAACTCTTTCTTTCCTTTTTTCTTTTTCTTTTAAAAAATGTTGTCTTTTCATTTGGTTTCAAGTTGAAGTCTCTTCCCTTTCTACCCAATACTCAAGCCCAGGGCTAGAAGTTGAAACTTACTAGTAATGTTAAACACCATTTTTTTTTTTTTTTTTTTTTTTTTTTTTGTGGAGGAGTTGATATGCAACTGCAGTTCATCCGCACTGTAAATACATGTATTTAAAAAAAAATCCCAAGTAAAAGTTTCTTCTGGGCTGAGTAGATAAAACATCATCGCTCCCAAAGGAAAGAGCAGTCTATCATTGCAGGAGCCATATGACAAGCCTTTGTGCTCTATAGCAGACACTAAAGACTGGTTTACATACACCTCCAGTAGCAGTATGGCACTTGATGTGTAGACATGTCAGAGCCTTGACCCTCTTTCCTCTGTGGCAAAGCGTGTCCCATAGAAAATTGGGTGTGTATACTTGTATAAACTTTGTAAATAAGTTTTTTTTCTGGGTTCATATATATATATATATATATATACATATATATATATTTTTTTTTGGATGAAGGTTGCTGGGATTAAGGGGATTAGAGTGATTATGGGAGCAGCTAAAGATGAGAGGGGCTCAGTTTTACGCAACACTAAACTCTAGAGAGTACTTTGGCCTCTTGCTGTAGAGAGCAGATTTCTGTGGTACCCTGTGTTGGTAAAGGGGCCCAGAAATCTGGGATGTACTGTTTGCTGCCACACTGTCTCATCTAGTACCTTTGGAGTAGGTTTCCCAGAGAGCAAGGAAGCTTCAAAACATTGATAATTCAAGATTTATTTTGAGAAGCTCTGATTTTGCTTCTTCCCCCTCTAAAAGTTTGAGGAATATTTCAAGCTCTGCAACAGGGGGCAAAGATAGATTAATCTACCTTGCAGTGTGGGAATTCTATTGAGTGGCAGTGTCATTGAGCAGTATATATATAAAGCACAGATTTGCATTTCAGAATATTAGCCAGTACCAGCTTTGGTAACGTTAGCAGTTCTGGAGCTTAATTTTCTGTGGATCATTTCCTGTAGTGTGTAAATGTGTTGCCCTCTGCCCACTTCGATACATAAACTTTTGCAGGAATGGGCAACCTGAGAGCTGTTAACTTTCATGCTACAGAATGCTGCTTGCCATTCTCTTGCGTTGTGACAAGAATTGTTATCTGTCATTTTGCACTGTAAATTGCCGGCAAATGCTTTACAGTCAATAGTGTTGCTTTAAATTGTGCCCCTCCCAACATGCTTGATGTTTGGCCTGATCTCCAGGCAAAAGGAGTGAGATGAATCAAAACCAGTGAAGTTTTTTTTTTGGGGGGTTTTTTTTTTTGGTTTTTTTTTTTAATGTTTTTAATTCCCTTTTAACCCAGTGTACTAGGTCAATCAGGAGGCATCGGGAAAGGGGGGAAAAAACAAAATTTAAAAAAGTTGATTTCCATATTTTATTGTTTTTCAGAACCCTAAAATATTACAAAATAAGTCCTGCATATACTTTAATGTTTAAACTCTTTTGGACAAAGAAATCAATTACTTGAAGTTGCTTTTTTGACTCTGCCTACTTGTGAGCAAACGATTTGTGACTCACCCACAATTCCTTGGAGATCAAAATCCTACAGATGCCTCCTGATGGGACATAGCCCTAACTCCGTAACAACTGTAGCAAGAGCTGCACGGTACAAACCCAAAAAAGAACAAGCTCATCTATTTGGAACCCAAGCCTCATATGTTCTGTCCAGTTAATGTTGGTTACTAAATAGAAAACCTAATTAAGGAAGTAACTTTTTTTCCAGGGAGGGGTGGGAGAGGGAATTTAAAAGGTGTCAACTTTTGACCAAAAAAATTTTGCCCTTGTACCGATGCAGCTCTCTTTCTCCCCCACCTCTTGCGAGATAAGAGGGATCATTCTTATAGAAGAAAAGAGTATAAATGCAATTCTGTATCTCGCTAGAGAACATGTGGGTGACTAAACAAAAAGTGCAGTCTCCTTTGCTACCTTGAGACTGCCTGGTGCCACATGCCTGTGGGTCCCTCTTAAAGCACAGACTTAAAATTGAAAGTATTACTGAAGTATAGCCTCTAATGAGGAGTGGCACTTAAACTATCTGGGACACCACTACTGGACAAGGTCTTGTAGAGGCAGCTGTCCAGTTTTGGTGCTTGACTCTTGAATAGGAATTGTTCAGTGGAAAGATGCTCTAAGGACTAGGTCAAAGCCTGGTCTTTTTTTTTTTATTTTATTATTTTTGTTTTTTTTCTTTTTGGGGCCCTCATAATAAGGAGCATTGTTACTGTTGGAAGTTGTTTTCACATTCTTTCCAATATTGGATATGTATTTTTTTTAAAGTAACAATATTTTCCAGTGGCTCATTTGGATGAGAACTACCCCCTATTTTTAATGTTAAAACTACATCCAACTCATGGTTTAGCCTTTGGTTGTATAGGTAGGTGTGTGATGGGCTATGGACTGTTACACACCTTGCCACCTCTAGGCCTGTGTTTTTTCTTTCCCCATATATTCTCGATGGGGATAAATTCTGTTTTGCCTTTCCCGTAGGAATGGAATACATTTATTGTAAAATGATCTTTCACGGAAGTACGGGAGAGGGAAACCTAAATATACCTCTAAATTGTTTCAAGTTGGTCCCAGCAGCATAAAATGGGTTGGCCCCAAAGGGTTGGAGGGTGGGCTTGGTTATCAGTATTTGTTTTCAGAATGAGATGGGAGCATCTTTCCTTTGCCACGTGCTTTGTGCTTGATACCATCATGCTTGGTTCAAACGACAACTCAGCACAAAGCCTTGAGTGTAAATTGTTGGAATCAAAACATCTCATTCTGATGACGTTTAATTTTTTAATTTTTTAATTTTTTTTTTTTAATGGGGTGGGAGGGAGGGTACTTTGCCCCAAAAGGGAGGGTGTCTGCACTAAGGATTTAGAAACACTTTGGAAGCTCATAACCTCATCAGAAACTGCCTTTAGCCACACTCCTGACCTTCTAGATGAGTAACAAAAAATGAAATAAGTTCTTGGGAATTAAGCCATGTTATTTTAATTTGCTATTTTTTCAACGTTCTTGGTATCTTTAAATTTGTTATTGTGGAATCATTTTCTTGCCAAATACCTTTATCAAAATTATTGGCTTCATGAGAGCTGAAGTAAGTCAGCTTTTTGGTGAACTTGAGTGGACTTCTGTGAGATTGTAGTTGTACATTATATCTCTAAAGATAGTTTTTTAAAACTCCCAAAGAAAATCTACTCTCTGATCTAAAAACTCATCTTTGGAGTAAAGAGTTAAGTGTCCAAAGGTTGTCACAGTTCATGAGGTCAGAGGGAGCTAGCCTGGCACCTGGACTCTGCCCCTCCACAGCTGACAGATTCCAACAGAAGTGTATTTAAATTCTCCAGTAGACAATGCTGGGCAAGGGAGGGGGTAGGGCTGGGTTATTAAGATACAGGCTGCTGTGTTTTAACCATTGGTTGTGGGGAAAGGGGTGCCTGGAGAAAACAAAGTCACTGTTCCCTTTTTTGAAACAAAGGAAAAAAATTATTTTTTGTTCAGTAAAAATGGTAGAGAATTCCAATGTCCCTAGCCACAAGGGACCAGTTCCACTGAGAAGTGAACAGTGGGAACTCAAAATTTCTGAAACATCGGGGGAAGGGAAAATTGGCTTTCTCTTAATTGGCAGATGTTCCAGTGGGGCTGTTTTTGTTGGGATGTGTTATGTTGTATGTACACATATATGGACCAGAGTCTGCTGAGTTTATAAGGTTCAAAAAATATGGTAAAATCTTGGTTTTTGTTAATTTATCTCAATAAAAACCCACTGGAACTCCAAATGTGTGTATGGTATGTCCTTAGTAGCAGCTGTGCGCATAGGAATCTGAGCATTTTGCTGACATAATTCATACTGTGAAGCAGTCAGACATTTCTCAACACATCATTGCTGTGAAGCCCAGGTTAATTCAGAGCCCCTTCATCTGTTTTAGATACTGTTCCACCATGCTGTCAGATTTCACAGCCTAAATGGAGAAGCAAGATAATCAGTTGGGAAGAGGGGAGATGTGGTCCTTAATATGTCCAAATATATCAGTAATTATCACCTCCTACAATTGTTCTCAGATGTAAAACTGAACATACCCCCAAAACTGAACATACCCCAATACTACATCTAAGTATGAACGGAATTCTTACGCTGGGAACTACAAACCACTGATGAAATAAAAGATCTAAGTTGGGAAAAGCAGACACTTGAAGCTGCGCACACCACTCACTACCTCTCTACCCAAAGAAATGCTTAAGTATAACTGAGGAAATAGTCAGTCCCCTGTATCTCGGTTTTCACATCTGTGCATTCAGTCAACTGCAGACCAAAAGTGTTAGGCTTACAATGGTTGGGTCTGTACTGGGTATGTACAGATTTTTCTTGTTCCCTAAACTACAGTGTAACAACTATCTACATAGCACTTACTGTACTAGATACGAGTAATCGAGATGACAACGTATACAAGATGATGTCCAGAGATAATACGCAAACCCTACATCACTTTAGGGATTTGAGCATCTGAGGGTTTGCGTATTTGCAAGGGAGGGTGGAATCCTGGAACCAACCCCCATGTATACCAAGGGACAAACAACTATGTGCAATACATATATGCTGAAGCTACAAAATAAACTGACAGAAAAAATAAGACCTAGGTAAATGGAGATGCCATGGTTCATGGACTGGAAGAATAAATCAGTTTCACCAGTTTTGGTCTAGAGGGTCAATGCATTTCCAGTCAATCCCAATAGGCTTTTTTGTAAATACCCACAAGCTGCTTCTATAAAATACATGTGGAAAGCTGGGTATGGTGGCGTTCACCTGTAGTCCCAGCTACTCAGGAGGATAAGATAGGAGGATCACTGGAGCCCAGGGGTTCCAGGCCAGCCCGGGCAACATAGTGAGACCTCCTCTCTAGTAAAATTTATGTGGGAAGACAAATTATGCCATAACAATTTTGTAATAGGAAGAAATTGGAGGAGTCGCTACCTGGTTTGGACTCAATTATAGATACAGTAACATATTGTTGGCAAAAGGATAGACATGTGCGAACAGAATAGCCCAAAAATATACCTACACAAATCTAATTGATTTTTGACAGTGCAAGGCCATTCAATGAAGAAAAGATAGTCTTCAATAAGTGATACTGAATATGTTGCAAAAACAAAAATCTTTCATCCATTCCTTGTGCCTTCTATAAAAATTAACTCAAAATGGATCATACGGCCAGGCACGGTGGCTCACGCCTGTAATCCCAATACTTTGGGAGGCCAAGGCGAGCAGATCACTTGAGGCCAGGAGTTCACGACCAACCTGCCGAACATTGCAAAACCCACCTCTACTGAAAATATAAAAATTAGCTGGGTGTGGTGGTGCGCGCCTGTAGTCCCAGGTACTTAGGAGGCTGAGGCACAAGAATCGCTTGAACCCGGGAGAGGGCGGTTGCAGCGAGCCAAGATTGCGCCACTACACTCCAGCCTGAGTGACAGAGCAAGACCCTGTATCAAGAAAAAGAAATGGATCGTAGACCTAAAAGTAGAACATGAAACCAAAATTTCTAGAAGGAGAAGAATCTGTGACCTGGTTGGGTTTGGCAGAAAGCTGAACATGCTGTTATGGAGAAGATTGATGAGCAGTTGTTAAAACCTTCTTATCAATTACGTGAGCTGTGGAGGATATAGAAAAAGTAGTAACTTAGAATAATAGAAATTAGAATTTAATTCAAGTAAATTCAGAAGTTAAGGAGAAAGCTGGGCCCAGTGGCACACACCTGTAGTCCCAGCTACTCAGGACATTAAGTCTGGGGGATCACTTGAGTCCCTGGAGTTCAAATCCAGTTTGGGCAACGTAGTGAGACCCTGTATGTGTCTCTCTGTCTCTGTCTCTCTCTCTCTCCTCTCTCTCTGTCTCTCCTCTCTGTCTCTCTCAAAAAAAAAAAAAAAATTGTTAAGGAGACTTCAAAGATTTACAGATTGTACATTAGAAAAGTACATTGGCCAGTCGCAGTGGCTCACACCTGTAATCCCAACATTTTGGGAGGCCAAGGTGGGGGTATTACTTGAGGTCAGGGGTTTGAGACCAGCCTGGCCAACATGGTGACACCCTGTCTCTACAAAAATGCAAAAATTGGCCGGATGCAGTGGCTCACACCTATAATCCCAGCGCTTTGGAAGGCCAAGGCAGGCAGATCACGAGGTCAGGAGTTCGAGATGAGCCTGGCCAACATAGTGAAACCCCATCTCTACTAAAAATACGAAAATTAGCCGGGCATGGTGGCACATGCCTGTAGTCCCAGCTGCTCAGGAGGCTGAGGAAGGAGAATCACTTGAACCCAGGAGGCGGAGGTTGTGGTGAGCCGAGATCACGCCACTGCATTCCAGCCTGGGCAACAGGATGAGACTGTCTCAAAAAAAAAAAAAAAAATAAGCCGGGCATGGTGGTGGGCACCTGTAATCCCAGCTACTCGGGAGACTGAGGCAGAGAATTGCTTGAACCCGGGAGGCGGAGGTTACAGTGAGCCAAGATCGCACCACTGCACTCCAGCCTAGGTGACAGAGCGAGACTCCATCTCAAAAAAAAAGAAAAAAGAAAAAATTAGCCAGGTGTGGTGGCGTGCACCTGTAATTTCAGCTGTTCAGGAGGCTGAGGCAGGAGAATCATTTGAACCCAGGAGGCGGAGGTTGTATTGAGCCAAGATTGTGCCACTGCACTCCAGCCTGGGCAGAGTGAGACTCTGTCTCAAAAAAAATCAGGTAACCTGTCTCCATATTCAGTTCTTTCAATGCACTACCCCGTCTATAAAGGAATGTGGGGGGACATGTCTTCAATCAGAGGAGCAAAGAGAACGGATATGAAAATCACTTAACAGTACTGTACAGTCTGGTCTAAGGTCAGACTTCTTTGTAGACTCTGTGGGAAAGTATTGATTCTTAGATCCCCAGTTGCCTTTTCATTATCTCATTAATCTAGTTATGGAATAGAGAGTGTAGCAGGTGCCTACATCTTCAGGTCTGTTCTCCACAGATTGGCCTGCATGAACCACACTAACATTCCCTCTGGTCCCTGGCTTCCCTTTGGGTTTGCTCACCAGGGATCCCCCCAAGGAAATCAGTGAGAGGGAAGACAGTAAAGTCCTCTGATTCCCTAGTTAGAGTTTGTCTGCCTCTAATTCCCTCCCTGCAAGATTGTTTCTAGCTGCTTTGTCCCTCCACCTGAGGTCTCTTACTGAATCTGAATCTACGTGGCTCTGTCCTCATTTTCTGGTAACTGTTTCCTCCCTTTGTTAAGTTATGCTACATAAGTCCTCTTTAAATTATGCTATTACGAGTGCGCCATCTGTTCCTTTTTGGGATCCAGACTGATAGAGTAATTGGTACCAGAAGTGGCCCTGGGAAACAGACTCTTAAAATTAGATTCTGGGATTGGGTTGGTCATACTTGAAGAGCTCAATCACCACCTTAAGGGAGGTGGTGGAGGAGAGGCCGGGAGTGGGACGTGAGTGATCCATGGCATGCCATGATGTCACAATTCAAATTTTTACTGGTAGTACCATGGGATGAAGTGAGGTAAAGGGCAAGGCATGGGCCGGGCGCGGTGGCCCAAGCCTGTAATCCCAGCACTTTGGGAGGCCTCAGGAGATCGAGACCATCCTGGCTAACACGGTGAAACCCCGTCTCTACTAAAAAATACAAAAAACTAGCTGGGCGAGGTGGTGGGCGCCTGTAGTCCCAGCAACTCGGGAGGCTGAGGCAGGAGAATGGCATAAACCTGGGAGGCGGAGCTTGCAGTGAGCTGAGATCCAGCCACTGCACTCCAGCCTGGGCGACAGAGCCAGACTCCATCTCAAAAAAAAAAAAAAAAAAAGGGCAAGGCATGAGGAAAGGAACCTGTGACAATTATAGCAACAATAGGCCCTCGAGTGCATACAGAAGTATAAGAGAAATAAAAATTAGGGACATGCCAGCTGGGTGTGGTGGCTCACACTTGTAATCCCAACATTTTGGGAGGCTGAGGCAGGTGGATCACCTGAGGTCAGGAGTTCAAGAGCAACCTGGCCAACATGGTGAAACCCCTGTCTCTACTAAAAAGACAAAAATTAGCTGGGTGTGGTGATGGGTGCCTGTAATCCCAGCTACTCTGGAGGCTGAAGCAGGAGAATTGCCTGAACCCAGGAGATGGAGGTTACAGTAAGCCAAAATCGCACCATTGCACTCTAGCCTGGGCAACAAGAGCAAGACTCTGTCATAAAAAAATAATAAAATTTTTAAAAAAAGAACATGCAATTAACATTCAAAGAGAAAGAGAAGGCCTCCTTGGAAGTTTTGGTGAAAGGCCCTTATCTGTAGATATTTTTGGTGTTAGCTAATTGATTCCAGTGTCCCTAGAACTGAAATAGATGGCAGCCTTTGAAAGTTTTACTTGATTTGTATAAACAGAAAAGCTCTAGATCTGGTGAACAGAATTCTGACTTGAGCTAGTCTGTTGAACTCCCCTCAATAAGGCTTGAGCCAGTTCCTTGACACAGAGCTCCTTGAATAAAAGGGAATCTGAATCTGGGTCCCCCTTTTAGCCTTTCTTTTTTTAGACGGAGTCTTGCTCTGTCGCCAGGCTGGAGTGCAATGGTGCCATCTGGGCTCACTGCAATCTCCGCCTCCTGGGTTCAAAGGATTCTCCTGCCTCAGCCTCCCAAGTAGCTGGGACCACAGGCGCGTGCCACCACGCCCGGCTCATTTTTTGTATTTTCAGTAGAGACGGGGTTTCACCACTTTGGCCAGGATGGTCTCGAACTCCAGACCTCGTGATACACCCTCCTCGGCCTCTCAAAGTGCTGGGATTACAGGCATGAGCCACCGCGCCCGGCCTTCTAGCCTTTCTCAAAAGGGCTTGTGACTATTTACCAGGGTGACAAGGGAAGAGGAAATAAATAGACGTTTGAGGACTACTGTAGACCCAAAATAATATGACTCAGAGTAAAGACTATGCTGGTCAAGTGATTCATGGAGTTTTGGCTTGGGTCCATCTCACGGTTGGCCTAGTGGGTCCCTGAACCCAGGTCCACACAGCATTGTGGGAATTGACAGCCTCAGCAACTAACAGAATCCCCAATTATTTCCCTGACCCATGAATTAAGGAATACTATGATAGAAAAGGTTAAATGGAAGACAGCAGAACTGCCTCTATCAAAATAGTAAACCAAAAACAATACCGCGTTCCTGAAAAGACTGAAGCGCTTAGTACCATCAACAAAGACTTAGAAAGTGCCGGATGGTGGTTCCTACCATTGCTCCATTCAACGCACATATTTTGTTTGTTCAGAAGATAAAGGGATCATCGAGAATGACAGTGGATTATTGTAAACTTAATCATGTGGTGACTTCAATGCAATCTGCTGTCCCAGATACTGTGTTTTGTTTGTCTTTTTACTGAAGCAAATCAACACCCCCTGCCACCTGGTATGTAGCTATTGATGTAGTGAACATGCTTTTTTTTTTTTTTCCGGACCTGATAGTAAACACTGCCAAAAGCCATTGTCCTTCAGCTAGCAGGACCAGCAATACAACTTCGTTGTCCTATGTCGGGGCTCTATTATCCCTCTACGTAGTGTGCAGAGACCTTCATCACCTCTAAATTCTATGGGGTATCATGCTGATCCACAATATCATGGACGTGGTGAGCAGGACGTAGCATCTACCCTGGATACTTTAGTGAAACTCAGCCTGCCAGAGGATAGAAAATAAATCCAACAAAAAATCATGGACCTGCCTCCTCAGTGAAATTTCTGGCGATCCAATGGGCTGGGTCATGTTGCAATAATTCCTTTCTAGGTAAAGGACAAATTGCTGAATTGGCCCCTCCTGCCACTCAGAAAGAGGCACAATGCTTAGTAGGCCCCTTTGGATTCTGGAGGCAATATGTACTTCATTTGGCTGTGGTACTTCAACCTATCTGTTGAGAAATCTGAATTGCTGCCATTTTTAAGGGTGGCCTAGAACAAGAGAAGGCTCTGAAACAGGTCCAGGCTGCATTACAGGAGGCTCTGCCACTTGTGTCTTATGGTCTGGCCGAAGTGTCTATGGATGATAGAAATGCTTACATGGAGCCTTTGAAAGGCTTTTTTAGATGCATGGTAGCACAGACCTTTAGGAATTTAAAGAAAAGCTATGCCACCTTCTACAGGTAACATTCTCCTTTTTTTCCCCCTTTTAAATATATAATTATTCTTTAACAGTGATGGGGGCTTGCTATGTTGCTCAGGTTGGTCTTGAACTCCTGGGCTCAAGCGATCCTCCCGTCTCAGCCTCCCAAAGTGCTGGGATTACAGGCATGGGCCACTGCACCCAGCCTTTTGAGAAGCAACTTCTGGTTGGCTATCAGGCCTTATTAGAGCCTGGACTCTTGACTGAGAGTTACCAAGTTACCATATAACTGGAGCTGCCCATCATGAACTGGATGTTGCTTGGCCCATCAGGTTATAGGGCAACTTTGGGTTCTGCTGATCCAGAGGTCTGAGCTCCTAAAGGAGGAATACCTTTGTCAGGGAACTCAACAGTGGTTCCATTACACTGAAAATTGAGACAGCCATGTGCCTATTTTGGGCTTTTGATGCTAATGAACCAACAAGCAAAGCACTGTTGTGATGATTGATGCTGATTTGGGAGGTGAAATTGTGTCATGACCACACAAAGAAAATAAGGAAGAACATATCTGGAATGCAGTAGATCCCTCAGGGCTACCATAAATGTGATAAATGTTGATGGAAAATGACAACAACTAGGTAGGCTGTACTACTAACAGATCCTTCAGGAATGAAGTTTCGGATCTTATCACCAGGCAAGGAATCAGGACTAGCCAAGATATTTGCAGAAAGCAAAGGAAATGCAGAATGGGTGGTGGAAGAAGGCAGTTATAAATACCAATTATGGCCACATGACCACTTGCAGAAATGAGGATTATTATACTTATGAGTATTTCTTCCTTATTTTATTATAAATCTTGTAAGTATATATGAACCAATTCTTTCCTTTACCTCCCCTCCAATTCTCCTACTATCTAAGATAAGATGTATTAGCAAAGTTTAACTGCGGCCAGGCACAGTGGCTCACACCTGAAATCCCAGCACTTTGGGAGGCCAAGGCGGGTGCATCACTTGAGGTCAGGAGTTCGAGACCAGCCTGGCCAACATGACAAAACCCCATCTCTACTAAAAATACAAAAATCAGGCAGATGTAGTGGCATGCACCTGCAGTCCCAGCTATTTGGGAGGCTGAGGCAGGAGAATTGCTTGAACCTGGGAGGTGGAGGTTGCAGTGAGCCAAGATTGCACCACTGCACTCCAGCCTGGGTGACAGAGTAAGACTCTGTCTCAAAAAAAAAAAAAAAAAAGAAAAAGAAAAAGGATTATCTTAAGCTGGAGGCAAATGGGAATGCACAGGGGCAGGAAAAAAAAAAAAGCCTTCCCCTGGAGCTTCCCTCTTCAACTTAAAGCAGAAACTTCTGGGAAATTCCCTCGCCCACGGAAGTTTCATAATCATGAAGAAGAGGGAAAGTCAGTTGAGTTGGACCTGTATAAATAATCCTTATCTTCCATTAGTTTCCCCCATACATTTATCTTCCCATAGTTTTCTGCCCGTTCAAGCCTAAAGCCCTTTTTCTTTGTCTTAACTCTTATCTATAAATGTATTGTTCTTTGCTAAGATGTGATACAAGTCCAAGTTCTAACCATCCCTTTGGGTTGTTCACCACTGAGTTTTCTGCCTTGCGACGTGCGCTGCATGCATTGACAAACTGTTTTTCTCTTGTTAATCTGTTTTTGTCAGTCTAATTTGCTACGCCCTAGCCAATGAACCTAAGACAGGTAAAGGAAAAAGAAGATTTTGTCTCCCCTACGAAGTGAAGCAGCAGGCACCACAATCTGAAGCTCATCATCGTTAGTGGTGATGAGCGACAGATGTAGATGTGGCAGAAGGTTCTGGTTTCTCCATGCTCTTTTCCCTGTTTCATGTCCTCATACTTGCTTTGTGTCCAGCTCTTGCCCCTTTTTGCAACGCCAGACCTACTGCCAGACATTTGGCTGTGAATTCACAGAGACTGTAGATATAAAGAGACAAGCTCTCATGGTCTTCTGCCCCAGTACCCTGTGTGATCCCAACACAGCAGCTGGATGTGTCCCACTTGCAGATTTCCCTGAAAGCATTAACTTGTGCACCCAAGCCACTGTTTCACGAGAGCCAGTTCGTGATTTTCCCTTGGCTTCCTAGCATCCTCATTGGGCCATGACTTCTGCAGGCTGTCTTCCATTAGTTATTTCATCTTGGCAGGAAGTGGAAGGCAGAAGTCTTTCTCTCCACTTCCCCCTACAACTGGATAGTGCTGGGACTAACTACAGACATGAGCTACCTTGCCCAGCCTTTACGGGTATTTTGTTTTGTTTTGTTTTGTTTGAGACAGGGTTCTCGCTCTGTCACTCAGGCCAGAGTACAGTGGTAAGATCTCAACCCACTGCAACCTCCACCTCCCAGGTTCAAATGATTCTCTTGCCTCAGCCTTCCAAGTAGCTGGGACTACAGGTGCGCACCACCACGCCCGGCTAATTTCTCTGTATTTTTAGTAGAGATGAGGTTTCACCATGTTGGCCAGGCTGGTCTAGAACTCCTGACCTCAGGTGATCTGCCCACCTCAGCCTCCCAAAGTGCTGGGATTACAGGCATGAGCCACTGCAACCCGCCTCAACTCAATGCTTTTTTTTTTTTTTTTTTGAGATGGAGTCTCACTCTGTCACCAGGCGGGAGTGCAGTGGTTCTACCTTGGCTCACTGCAACCTCCACCTCCCAGGTTCAAGCAATTCTCCTGCCTCAGCCTCCCGAGTAGCTGGGATTACAGGTGTGCACCACTACGCCCAGCTAATTTTTGCATTTTTAGTAGAGATGGAGTTTCACCATGTTGCCCAGGATGGTCTCAATCCTCACCGCACCCAGCCTAACTGAATGCTTTTAAGAGCACACATGTCACCTCTTCAACACTCTGCTGCTTAGAAATTTCTTCCACCAGATACCCTAAATCATCTCTCTCAAGTTCAAAGTTCCACAGATGTCTAGGGCAGGGACAGAATGCCATCAGTCTCTTTGCTAAAGGAAAGTAAGAGTCACCTTTATTCTACTTCCCAACAAGTTCCTCATCTCCATCTGAGACCATCTCAGCCTGGACTTCATTGTCCACATCACTATTAGCATTTTGGTCAAAGCCATTCAACAAGTCTCTAGGAAGTTCCAAACTTTCCCACATCTTCCTGCCTTCTTCTGACCCCTCCAAACTGTTCCAACCTCTGCCTGAGACCCAGTTCCAAAGTTGCTTCCATATTTTTGGCTATCTTTATAGCAGCACCCACTCCCAGTACCAATTTATTGTATTAGTCTGTTCTCATGCTGCTTTCAAGAATTACCTGAGACTGGGTAATTTATAAAGAAAAGAGATTTAATTGACTCACAGTTCCACATGGCTGGGGAGGTCTTAGGAAACCTACAATCATGGCAGAAGACACCTCTTCACAGGGCAGCAGGAGAGAGAATAAGTGCCAAGTGAACGGGAAAGCCCCTTATAAAACTATCAGACCTCTTGAGAACTCACTCACTATTACGAGAACAGCATGAGGGAAACCAGCCCATGATTCAATTATCTCCACCTGGTCTCGCCCCGACACGTGGGGATTATTACAATTCAAGTTGAGATTTGGATGGGAACACAGAGCCAAACCATATCACCAATCAAGCAAGAAGAGCGCTAAGTGAAATATTCAATGTGTTCAGAGAGAAAAAGCACCAAACTAGAATTCTGTACCTTGTGCAATTACCCTTCAAAAGTAGACTTTCAGACAAAGAGAACTTGAGGGAATTTATTGCCAATAGACCTGCCTTGAAAGAAGTGTTTTAAAAAGTTCTTTAGAGAGAAGGAAAATAATATAGGTCAAAAATTTGTATCTACATAAAGAAATGGGCTGGGTGTGCTGGTTCACGCTTGTAATCCCAGCACTTTGGGAGGCCGAGGTGGGCAGATCACTAGGTCAGAAGTTCAAGACCAGCCTGAGCAACATGGTAAAACCCCGTCTCTACTAAAAATACAAAAATTAGCCGGGTGTGGTGGTGTGCGCCTGTAATCCCAGCTACTCGGGAGGCTGAGGCAGGAGAATCGCTTGAACCCAGGAGGCAGAGTCTGCAGCGGGCCAAGACTGTGCCACTGTACTCCAGCCTAGGTGACAGAGCGAAACTCAGTCTCAAAAAAAAAAAAAAAAAAAAAGGGAAGAGTATTGAAGAATTATTTTATTTTTTAATTAATTAATTAATTTTTTTAGATGGAGTCACTCTGTCACCCAGGCTGGAGTGCAATGGTGCGATCTCGGCTCACTGCAAACTCCGCCTCCCGGGTTCAAGTGATTCTCCTGCCTCAGCCTCCTGAGTAGCTACCATTACAGGCATGCACCATCACACCTGGCTAATTTTGTATTTTCAGGTGATGTTATGCACCTGAAAACTAAAGTTTGAGAACCAGTGGCCTACAATTGACACAGTCGAAATGCCAGATCTGGCTGGGCACAGTGGCTCACGCCTGTGATCCTATTACTTTGGGAGGCCGAATCGGACAGATCTCCTGAGGCCAGGAGTTTGAGACCAGCCTGAGCAACATGGCAAAACCCCATCTCTACTAAAAATACAAAAATCAGGCCTGACACGGTGGCTCACGCCTGTAATCCCAACACTTTGGGAGGCAGAGGCGGGCGGATCATGAGGTCAGGAGATTGAGACCATCCTGGCTAACATAGGGAAACCCTGTCTCTACTAAAAATACAAAAAATTAGCTGAGCCTGGTGGCAGGCACCTGTAATCCCAGCTACTCAGGAGGCTGAGGCCGGAGAATCGCTTGAACCCAGGAGGTAGAGGTTGGAGTAAGGCAAGATTGAACCAGTGCACTCCAGCATGGGTGAAAGAGTAAGACTCCATCTTAAAATAATAATAATAAAATAACATAAAATAAAAAGAGATCAGCCTCGGGTGCTTCAGTCAAAACATTAAATTCTGGCCAGGCGCAGTGGCTCACACCTGTAATCCCAGCACTTTGGGAGGCTGAGGAAGGTGGATCACCTGAGGTCAGGAGTTCAAGACCAGCTGGCCAACACAGTGAAACCCTGTCTCTACTAAAAATACAAAAGTTAGCCAGGTGTGGTGGTGGGCGCCTGTAATCCCAGCTACTCGTGAGGCTGAGGCAGGAGAATCCCTTAAACCCAGGAGGCAGAGGTTGCAGTGAGCCCTGATCACACCATTGCACTCCAGCCTGGACGACAAGAGTGAAACTTTGTCTCAACAACAACAACAACAAAAACAAGCAAAAAACAAAACATTAAATTCTGAATCGCAGGCGACTGCACTCATGTTATTGAATTTGGCCCCATCAAGTCTTATATTCCATCACCTTTCATCTAACACACTGAGAATTCACTCCCACATGTTTCACTCCCAGATTAGCAAAACCTTCTACCTCTTTGGTGTATAAACCATACAAAAAAGAAAGAAAGAAAAAAAAAAAAGGGTCAGGCGCGGTGGCTCACGCCTGTAATCCCAGCACGTTGGGAGGCCAAGGTGGGTGGATCACTAGGTCAGGAGTTCGAGACCAGCCTGGCCAACATGCTGAAAACCCGTCTCTACTAAAAATACAAAAATTAGCCAGGCGTGGTGGTGTGTGCGTGGGCTACTCAGGAGGCTGAGGGAAGAGAATTGCTTGAACCCAGGAGGCGGAGGTTGCATTGAGTCGAGATCGCGTCACTGCACTCCAGCCTAGGCGACAGAGCAAGACTTCATCTCAAAATAAAAGGCCAGGCATGGTGGCTCACGCCTGTAATCCCAGCACTTTGGGAGGGCGAGGTGGGTGGATCATGAGGTCAAGAGATCGAGACCATACTGCCCAACATGGTGAAACCGTGTCTCTACTGAAAACACAAAAACTTAGCCAGGCGTGGTGGCAGGTACCTGTAGTCCCAGCTACTCGGGAGGCTGAGGCAGGAGAATCACTTGAAACCTGGGAGGTGGAGGGAGGTTTTGGTGAGCTGCGATTTTTTTTTCAAAAAAAAAAAAAAAAAAAAAACAAAAAAAAAAAATTAGCCGGGCATGGTGGCAGGCACCTGTAGTCCCAGTTACTCTGGAGCTTGCAGTGAGCTGAGATCGCGCCACTGCACTCCAGCCTGGGCGACAGAGCAAGACTCTGTCTTTAAAAAAAAAAAAAAAAAAAAAGAATTAACTGGGCATGGTGGTGCATACCTGTAGTCCTAGCTACTCAGGAGGCTGAGGTGAGACGATTGCTTGAGCCTGGAAGTCAAGACTACAGTGAGCCATGATTGCGCCACTGCACTCCAGCCTGGGTGACAGAGCAAAAGCCTGGCTCAAAAAGAAATGCCAGATCTTCCCTTGTATAAGATTGTCAGGAAAGGATTCCTAAGGCCCCAGAAAATGGGTTTGGTGAGATGGCTTCATTATACTCTACCTGCTGTTACCGGAAAGGGGTCCCAATCCAGGTCCCAAGAGAAGGTCCTCTGATTTTGCACAAGAAAGAATTAAAGGTTTTCCGGGTGCAGTGGCTCACACCTGCAATCCCAGCACTCTGGGAGGCCGAGGCAGGCGGATCACAAGGTCAGGAGTTCGAGACTAGCCTGGCCAATATGGTGAAACCCCGTCCCTACTAAAAATACAAAAAAATTAGCCGGGCGTGGTGGCACACGCTTGTAATCCCAGCTACTCAGGAGGCTGAGGCAGGAGAATTGCTTCAACCTGCGAGGCGGAGGTTGTGGTGAGCCGAGATCGTGGCACTGCACTCCAGCCTGGGTGACACAGCGAGACTCCATCTCAAAAAAAAAAAAAAAAAAAA
>NW_012107697.1:1604017-1607705 GCF_000951045.1 Mandrillus leucophaeus | reverse complement strand
CCTGGCTATCACAGATCTCTTTTAGGATGCTGGTGCTGGCCTCACCAGTGGCTTCTTAGTGCCTCAGGGAAGGGTTTTTCATTTTTATTTTTTTTAGCCCTCCAGAAAGTACAGGTGTCAGAGGCATTTGAACCAGAGTGACCCCATCTTGAATGGGTCTGGGTAAAATGAGGCTGAGACCTACTGGGCTGCATTCCCAGGAAGTTCAGGCATTCTAAATCACAGGATGGGATGGGAGGTGGGCACAAGATGCAGGTCACAAAGACCTTGCTGATAAAACAGGTTGCGGTAAAGAAGGATTACAGGCATAAGCCACCATACCCAGCCCATCTTTTTTCTTATACACATCTTGCAAATGTGTTTTTTGTTTGTTTGTTTTTTGTTCTTTTTTGTTTGTTTGTTTTTGTTTTTTTGCTTTGAGACGGAATCTTGCTCTGTTGCCTAGGCTGGAGTGCAGTGGTGCGATCTCGGCTCACTGCAACCTCTGCCTCCCATGTTCAAGCAATTCTCTTGCCTCAGCCTCCCAAGTAGCTGGGACTACAGGTGCACATCACCACGCCCGAAATTCCCAGGAATGCAGCCCAGTAGGTCTCAGCCTCATTTTACCCAGGGTAAACAAGGTGAATGCAATGATCACAACAAGCACAGTGCTTCAGTTTTAAGTGTTTTGAACCACATGGATCTATGATTGAGGCAGTTGATCATGTTCTTGAACCAAACTGTGTTCTGCTCACCCACAGTAGCGGAGCCAAACAGTGGCATTGGGATAACAGTGAGAGAAAGTGAGGCATTTGTTGCAGGGCACCAAGCAAGGAGAATTCGGCAGCGCATGCTAAAGATCCAAACTCCTGGATGGCTTACAGGTAAGGGTTTTTGAGATAGAGTATTGCTCTTGTTGCCCAGGCTGGAGTGCAGTGGCATGGTCTCAGCTCCCTGCAACCTCTGCCTCCCGGGTTCAAGCGATTCTCCTGCCTCAGCCTCCCTAGTAGCTGAGATTATAGGTGTGTACCACCATGCCTGGCTAATTTTGTATGTTTAGTAGAGATGGGGTTTCTCCATGTTGGCCAGGCTGGTCTCGAACTCCCGACCTCAGGTGATCCACCCGCCTTGGCCTCCCAAACTGCTGGAATTACAGGCCTGAACCATCACGCACGGCCCAGGCAAGGGTTTTCAAAGACAGAGAGGCAGAGGTTGCAGGCAAAGCCATAAACCAATATATGACGGCTATACATTGGTGTTCATTGTGAGACCCCATCTCTACAAAAAAAAAAAAAAAATTAATTAGTAGGGTATGGTGGCTTGTGCCTGTGGTTCCAGCTACTTGGAAGCCTGAGGTAGGAAGATCACCTGAGCCTAAAAGGTCGAGCCTGCAGTGAGCTGAGATTGTGCCACTGTACCCCAGCCTGGGCTACAGAGCAAGACTCTGTCTCAAAAAAAAAAAAAAATAATAGGAAAGTTAGCCCTGGCATGTGGGAATGACCTCCTCCAGGTCCCTCAGGAAGAAATGTAGAACGAAGAACTGTGGTCAGAGTTCAGCCCTCAGTTTCCCCTTATATGAGGCTTACAAGCCAGTGGGATCTGCTTGGTGGGTTTCTGTTTGGTCCGGGTTTCTAAAAAACAACTCAGGGACGTACGTTAAGATATTATATTTAGTTTCCGTAGGGAACAAAACATTTCCTGACCATAATTTCCTTAGCTATTATTTTAAGTTACTATTACTTTTATAAAACCAAAGAAAATGGTCCAGGCGCAGTGGCTCATGCCTACAGTCCCAGCACTTCGGGAGGCCGAGGCGGGCAGATCACCTGAGGTTGGGAGTTCAAGACCAACCTGACAAATATGGAGAAACCCCGTCTCTATTAAAAACACAAAATTAGCCAGGTGTGGTGGCGCATGCCTGTAATCCCTGCTACTCGGGAGGCTGAGGTAGGAGAATAGTTTGAACCAGAGAGGCAGAGGTTGTGGTGAGCTGAGATCGTGCACTCCAGCCTGGGCAACAAGAACAAAACTCCGTCTCAAAAAAAACAAAAACAAAAAAAAACAAACAAAGAAAATGACTGAGGCAATTCTCAATCAATTTAGAGGTTTCTTTTGCCAAGGTTGAGGATGCACGTGGGAAAAAAAGACACAAGCCACAGTAGAATCTGTGGCCCATACTTTTTCCAGAGAGAACTTTGAGGGCTTTAGTATTTAAAGCGGAAAAAGCAGCCAGGCACAGTGACTCAGGCCTGTAATCCCAGCACTTTGGGAGGCCGAGGCAGGTGGATCACAAGGTCAGGAGTTTGAGACCAGCCTGACCAACATGGTGAAACTCCATCTCTATTAAAAATACGAAAATTAGCTGGGTGTGGTGGTGGGCACCTGTAATCCCAGCTACTCAGGAGGCTTAGGCAGGCAAATTGCTTGAACCTGGGGGGCGGAGGTTGCAGTGAGCTGAGATCACACTATTGCATTCCAGCCTGGGCAAAACATAGCAAGACTCCATATCAAAAAATAAAAATAAAAAATAAAGGGGAAAAAGCAGGCAGGAGGGGAAAGGGAAAACTTGAAAAAAAAAAGAGGGAGGATATGGTCACTTTCTTTTGCGGCTTTGATTAGGCTCACTGAATCCACATGTTGCGCAGGATAAAAAGGGGGTAGAAGGCGGGCCGTGGTGGCTCATGCCTGTAATACTAGCACTTTGGAAGGCCGAGGCAGAAGGATCACCTGAGGTCAGGAGTTTGAAACCAGCCTGGCCAACAAGGCGAAACCCCGTCTATACTAAAAATACAAAAATTATCTGGGCGTGGTGACGAATGCCTGTAATCCCAGCTACTGGGGAGGCTAAGGCAGTAGAATTGCTTGAACCTGGGAGGCAGAGGTTGCAGTGAGCCAACATCGTACCACTGCACCCCAGCCTGGGTGAGAGAGCAAGACTCTGTCTCAAAAAAAAAAAAAAAGGGGGTGGGTGGGTAGAAGGAACAGTCAATTCTGTATTCATCTCATGTGGTAAATTGGCACTTTACATAAGACAAAATAAACAGAGTACAGGAAACAGTCAAGTATGCATTTACCTTGGAGTGGGTGGGGACGATGACTTCTAGTCTCCTCTTGTCCCTTACCCACCCTCATCCCCCGCCTGCAAAGACAAGCAGTTAATTTACATTGTCAGGGTGAGGGAGGCCACCTGTGGCCTTCTAGCTGCAGCTATCAGTTTAGAAACAAGAAGAAAAGCACTTGTTCCCGCCCCCTCCCGTGACTCAGCTTCCAAACTTAACTTTTCCCTTTTGGCATAGTGAATTTGGGCGCCCAAGATTTTATTTTTCCTTTCACACTTTCTTGCTTATCAAGTTGCTCATTTACTTCTCAAGGTCAGCTAAGTGCCTGGAATTTCCCTGGAAGGAACTCAAGGCTTTTTAAAATTTCCATGCTGGGGTGGTCGGGGGAGCGGCCACAGGCCTCTAAGGAGAAATTCTGCTCTGTCTCAACCACAGGGTCTCTGCTAAGATAATGCAGCCTTCTAACATGCTGCTAGACATAGGCAGGATGAAACACTCCAGTCTGATGGAACAAAACCTAAATCAAGCGTGTCCAACCCACAGCCCGCAGGGCGCATGTGGCCCGAGAACACCTTGAATGCGGCCCACCGCAAATTCTCAAACTTTCTTAACACATTATGAGATTTTTTTGAGATTTTTTTTTTTTTTTT
>NW_012107697.1:1599987-1603522 GCF_000951045.1 Mandrillus leucophaeus | reverse complement strand
TCATTAGTTCTTACAGATTTTGGGATAGGTGGTGGAGTTAAGAGCAATGTTTTGGGGGCAGGGGGTGGATCTCACAAAGTACAGTCTCAAGGCTGGGGAGAATAAAGAACCTTCTTTAGGGTGGGGGAGATTACAAAATGCGTTGATCAGTTAGGATGGGGCAGAAACAAATCACAATGGTGGAATGGCATCAGTTCAGGCTGTTTTCACTTCTGTGATCGTCGGTGCTTCAGGCCGTCTGGATGTATCCCTGCAGGTCACTGGGGATATGACTGCTTAGCTTGGGCTCAGAGGCCTGGCAATGAGGGTTAGTGTATTTTATGTGTAGCCCAAGACAATTCTTCTTCCAGTGCAGCCCAGGGAAGCGAAAAGATTGGGCAACTCTGAAAATCAAGTCACTGCAGTGGGTTTCACATCCTTTTACCCAGGCCTCGGAGCTAAACCAGTGCAGGGCCCAGGGCCTGTGGCCTGAGACAGGCCAGGCCCTTAGGGAAGGACCCTGCAATGTGCCACAGGTAACCTGTGACTCTTCCCCACGCCCTCACCCTTCCGCCCCATGTGCACAGAGGAATCTGCAGCCATTCCCCAGGGTGACGGGGACAGTCACTGTGTGCAGGGGAAGATGCGGGTTTGGGGGCTGTAAATAAAAAATAAAATTCTGCTGGGTGCGGTGGCTCAAGCCTGTAATCCCAGCACTTTGGGAGGCCGAGACGGGCGGATCATGAGGTCAGGAGATCGAGACCATCCTGGCTAACACAGTGAAACCCCGTTTCTACTAAAAAATACAAAAAACTAGCCGGGCGTGGTGGCGGGCGCCTGTAGTCCCAGCTACTAGGGAGGCTGAGGCCGGAGAATGGCGTGAACCCGGGAGGCGGAGCTTGCAGTGAGCTGAGATCTGGCCACTGCGCTCCAGGTTGGGCTGAGCGAGACTCCGTCTCAAAAATAAAATAAAATAAAATAAAAAAATGAAAATAAAAATAAAATTCTAAGGCCCCCCCCAATCATCTGAATGGACCCCTCCTCCTGGTCAAGGTCAAGTTAACCTGAAAAACTAGTTCAGGCTATGATAGAAAAGGAGGTTGGACATGCCTCATTATCCCTCCAGCATCAACATCAATATAGACCTTACCTCTGATAAGAAATATTTACAATCTATTCTCTCTGAAGCCTGCTACATGGAGGCTTCATTTACATGATAAAACCTTTGTCTCTACATCCACTTATCATAACCCAGACATTCCTTTTTACTGATAACTTTTTTTCTTTTTTTCTTCTTTTTGAGACAGAGTTTTGCTCTTGTTGCCCAGGCTGGAGTGCAATGGCGTGATCTTGACTCACCGCAACCTCCACCTCCCAGGTTCAAGCGATTCTCCTGCCTCAGCCTCCCGAGTAGCTGGGATTACAGGCATGCATCACCACACCTGGCTAATTTTGTATTTTTAGTAGAGACAGGATTTCTCCATGTTGGTCAGGCTGGTCTTTGTTTTGATTTAATTTAATTTAATTTAATTTAGGAGAGCTAAGTAATTAAACATGAGGCCAAAGTACATAAGAAAGTGACAGTCTTTTATTGCAAATATGCATACACTCTCAGACGAGGTTCTCTGGTCCTCAGGTGTGGGGGGGGCCAGGGAAGTCGCGCTGGCGCTCTCGGGTGATGTTCTCCAGTCCACGAATGTGGGGGGCCGAAGAAGTCAGGCCGGCTCCTGCCGGCGGCAGACTTTTATGCCTGGGAGCTGGAAGGGGAGGAGTTTGGGGCGTGTGTGTAGGAGTGGCTTCTTGAATTTCGGTGTCCCCGGCTTGACGTCATTCTGCGCATGCTCAGTTGATTTGGTTCTTCCCCGGGCGCGGGAAAATCTGTGATGAAGAACCCGGAAACAACAGGGACTGCTCCATCTTGTTCACCTTCCTCCATCTTGTCCCTTTTCCTTCACCCAAACAGTCTTGAACTCCTGACCTTAGGTGATCCACCCACCTCGGCCTCCCAAAGTGCTGGGATTACAGGCATGAGCTACTGTGCCTGGCAACTAATAACTCTTTCAACCAATTGCCAATCAGAAAAATTTTATATCTACCTATGACTTGGAAGCAGCTCTCCAAACCCCCAACTTTAAGTTGTCCCACCCTTCCAAATCAAACTAATGTAAATCCTGCATGTATTGATTGATGTATTATATCTCCCTAAAATCTATAAAAGCAAGCTATATTCTGACCACCCTGGGCACATGTCATCAGGACCTCCTGAGACTGTGCCATGGGCCCTGTTTAACCTTTGCAAAATAAACTCTTTTTTTTTGTTTTAGACGGAGTCTTGCTCTGTCACCAGGCTGAAGTACAGTGGTGTGATCTCAGCTCATTGCAACCTCTGCCTCCTGGGTTCAAGCAATTCTCCTGCCTCAGCCTCCTGAGAAACTGGGACTACAGGCACGTGCCACCACACCCAGTTAATTTTTGTATTTTTAGTAGAGACGGGGTCTCACCATGTTAGCCAGGATGGTCTCGATCTCTTGACCTCACGATCTGCCCACCTCAGCCTCCCAAAATACTGGGATTACAGGCATGAGCCACCACGCCCAGCAGCAAAATAAACTTTCAAAATCGACTGAGACCGATCTCAGATGCTTTTGAGTTCACAAGGCCCGGAGATTAATACAATTTGATATACCATTTTTTAATAAAATAACTCAAAATGACAAATAAACAGTTGTAAATAAAACAAATAATATTTATTTATTTTATCTTTTTTAGAGAGATGAGGTCTTGCTCTGTCACCCAGGCTAGAGTGCAGTGGTGCAGTCATAGCTCACTGTAGCCTCAACCTGCTGGGATCAAGTGGTCCTCCCACCTCAGCCTGCTGAGTAGCTGGGATTACCAGTGTGCAACACCACGTCTGGCCAGTTTTAAGTTTTTTGTAGAGACAGAGTCTCACTATGTTGCCCAGGCTTTTCTCAAATAACTCCTGGGCTCAAGTGATCCTCCTGCTTCAGCTTCCTAAGGTGTCAGAGGCATTTGAACTTTAGACTCCATTTGGGTTTTTTTGTTGCTGTTATTTTGTTTTTGAGACGGAGTCTCACTCTGTCGCCCAGGCTGGAGTCCAGTGGTGTGATCTCAGCTCACTGCAACCTCTGCCTCCTGGGTTCCAGCGATTCTCCTGCCTCAGCCTCCTGAGTAGCTGGGAATACAGGCATGCGCCACCACGCCCAGCTAATTTTTGTATTTTTTAGTAGAGACAGGGTTTCACCATATAGGCCAGGCTGGTCTCAAACTCCTTACCTCATAATCTGCCCGTCTCAGACTCCCAAAGTGCTGGGATTACAGGCGTGAGCCACCGTGCCTGGCCTAGACTCCATTTTGAATAGGGGCTGGGTAAAATGAGGCTGAAACCTACTGGGCTTCGTTCTCAGGAGGTTCAGGCATTCTTTTTTTTTTTTTTTCTGAGACAGTCTTGCTCTTGTTGCCCAGGCTGGAGTGCAGTGGCATGATCTCGGCTCACTGCAGCCTCCACCTCCCAGGTTCAAGTGATTCTCCTGCCTCA
>NW_012107697.1:1587510-1597852 GCF_000951045.1 Mandrillus leucophaeus | reverse complement strand
TTTAACCTTTGCAAAATAAACTCTTTTTTTTTGTTTTAGACGGAGTCTTGCTCTGTCACCAGGCTGAAGTACAGTGGTGTGATCTCAGCTCATTGCAACCTCTGCCTCCTGGGTTCAAGCAATTCTCCTGCCTCAGCCTCCTGAGAAACTGGGACTACAGGCACGTGCCACCACACCCAGTTAATTTTTGTATTTTTAGTAGAGACGGGGTCTCACCATGTTAGCCAGGATGGTCTCGATCTCTTGACCTCACGATCTGCCCACCTCAGCCTCCCAAAATACTGGGATTACAGGCATGAGCCACCACGCCCAGCAGCAAAATAAACTTTCAAAATCGACTGAGACCGATCTCAGATGCTTTTGAGTTCACAAGGCCCGGAGATTAATACAATTTGATATACCATTTTTTAATAAAATAACTCAAAATGACAAATAAACAGTTGTAAATAAAACAAATAATATTTATTTATTTTATCTTTTTTAGAGAGATGAGGTCTTGCTCTGTCACCCAGGCTAGAGTGCAGTGGTGCAGTCATAGCTCACTGTAGCCTCAACCTGCTGGGATCAAGTGGTCCTCCCACCTCAGCCTGCTGAGTAGCTGGGATTACCAGTGTGCAACACCACGTCTGGCCAGTTTTAAGTTTTTTGTAGAGACAGAGTCTCACTATGTTGCCCAGGCTTTTCTCAAATAACTCCTGGGCTCAAGTGATCCTCCTGCTTCAGCTTCCTAAGGTGTCAGAGGCATTTGAACTTTAGACTCCATTTGGGTTTTTTTGTTGCTGTTATTTTGTTTTTGAGACGGAGTCTCACTCTGTCGCCCAGGCTGGAGTCCAGTGGTGTGATCTCAGCTCACTGCAACCTCTGCCTCCTGGGTTCCAGCGATTCTCCTGCCTCAGCCTCCTGAGTAGCTGGGAATACAGGCATGCGCCACCACGCCCAGCTAATTTTTGTATTTTTTAGTAGAGACAGGGTTTCACCATATAGGCCAGGCTGGTCTCAAACTCCTTACCTCATAATCTGCCCGTCTCAGACTCCCAAAGTGCTGGGATTACAGGCGTGAGCCACCGTGCCTGGCCTAGACTCCATTTTGAATAGGGGCTGGGTAAAATGAGGCTGAAACCTACTGGGCTTCGTTCTCAGGAGGTTCAGGCATTCTTTTTTTTTTTTTTCTGAGACAGTCTTGCTCTTGTTGCCCAGGCTGGAGTGCAGTGGCATGATCTCGGCTCACTGCAGCCTCCACCTCCCAGGTTCAAGTGATTCTCCTGCCTCAGCCTCCTGAGTAGCTGGGATTACAGGTGCTTGCCACCACACCTGGCTGATTTTTGTATTTTTAGTAGAGATGGAGTTTCACCATGTTGACCAGGCTGGTCTTGAACTCCTGACCTCGTGATTCACCTGCCTCGACCTCCCAGAGTACTGGGATTACAGGCATGAGCCACCGCATCTGGCCCCAGGCATTCTTAGTTACAGGATAAAATAGGAGGTCAGACACCATACAGACCACAAAGACCTTGCTAATAAAACAGTTTGCAGTAAAGAAGCCAGCCAAAACTCACCAAAACCAAGATGGCGATGGAACTGACCTTTGGTCATCCTCATGCTCATTATATGCTGATTATATTAGCATGCCAAAAGACACTCCCACCAGCGCCATGACAGTTTACAAACGCCATAGCAATGTGAGGAATTTACCCTATATGGTTTAAAAAGAGGGAGGAACCCTCAGTTCTGGGAATTGCCCACCCCTTTCCCAGAAAACTCATGAATAATCCATTCCTTGTCTAGCATATAATCAAGAAGTAATAAGTTCATGCTGCTTGCTGCTCTGCCTATGGAATAGCCGTTTTTTATTCCTTTACTTTCTTAGTAAACTTGCTCTCAATTTACTCTATGGATTTGCCTTGAATTCTTTCTTGCTCATGATCCAAGGACCCTCTCTTGGGGTCTGGATCAGGGCCCCTTTTTGGTAACAGGATCACTTGAGCCTGGGAGTTGGAGGTTGCAGTGAGCCGAGATCACACCACTACATTCTAGCCTGGGAAACAGAGAGAGACCCTGTCTCAAAAAAAAAAAAAAAAAAAGAAAGAAAGAAAGAAAAATTTCTGGGCTTAGTGGCTCACTTTGGGTGGCTGAGGCAGGAAGATTGCTCAGGAGTTGGAGACCAGCCTGAGCAACATTGTGAAATCCCGTCTCTATTGGCTGGGTGTGGTGGTGTACACCTGCTGGGGAGGCTGAGGTGGGAGGATCCCTTGAGCCCGGGAGGGCTAGGCTGCAGTGAGGTGTAATCGCACCATTGCACTCTAGCCTGGGTGACAGAGTGAGGCCTTGCTTCAAAAAAATTTTTTTGATTAAAAAAAATTGCTGTTGTTTTAAACTTACAGTTTAAAAAAGTTTCAGCTTCTAACACATTATTGGAAAAGTGCAATTTTAGGGTTGTTGTCAATGTTGGGGAAATCTTGATCAGGTTTTTTTCACACATGAGCTGTAAGATTTTTGTTTTGTTTTGTTTTAATTTTTAAATTTATTTAGTTATTTAATTAGAGATGGAGTTTTGCTCTTATTGCCCAGGCTGGAGTGCAACGATGCAATCTTGGCTCACAGCAACCTCTGCCTCCTGGGTTCAAGTGATTCTCCTGCCTCAGCCTCCCAAGTAGCTGGGATTACAGGCATACAGCACCACGCCTGGCTAATTGTGTATTTTTAGTAGAGACAAGGTTTCTCCATGCTGGTCAGGCTGGTCTCAAACTCCTGACCTCAGGCGATCCACCCGCCTTGACCTCCCAAAGTGCTGGGATTATGGGCATAAGCCACCATGCCCAGCTTTAAATGTATTTTTTAAATATAGAGACAGGTTCTTGCCATGTTGCTCAAGCTGGTCTTGAACCCTGGGCTCAAGTGATCCTCCTGTCTCAGCCTCCCAAAGTGCTGGGATTACAGGTGTGAACCCCATAATATTTGGAAGCATCTTCTATAGTTTAATTTATGGCTCCATACGTTTCAAAGCTTGATTCCTTTCCATTACCAGTGCCGGGGACTGTAAGCCAGGTTCACATTTGAAGACTACTTAAAACCTGCATTCATGCTGCAGTACTGGATGAGAGGCACAGTAGGTGGTAGAGTATTTTTGGAAGCCATTTCTATACCAGAATTGTTACCAATTACTTAACTACACACAGCAGTGACTGTGAACTTCATACAACTACATAAAAATATCTCGGCCGGGTGCAGTGGCTCAAGCCTGTAATCCTAGCACTTTGGGAGGCTGAGGTGGGCGAATTGCCTGAGGTCAGAGTTCGAGACAAGTCTAGGCAACATGGTGAAACCCGTCTCTACTGAAATACAAAAAATGTACTACATGGGAGACTGAGGCAGGAGAATTGCTTGAATCCAGGAGGCAGACGTTGCAGTGAGCCGAGATCGCACCATTGCACTCCAGCCTGGGCGATTCCATCTCCAAACAAAGAAACAAACAAACAAAACTCAATAAACCCAAACAGATGTATCTCCACCTCAATTTTCCTTTAGACGGTCCCCCAAAACAACTACAACCATTCTAGTGCCTTAAGGGAAGATGAGAGAGAAGGTAATAGAGAGTGGAAAGAGGCAGGGATTGCCATTAATATACCTCAATGTTGTGCAATTTATTTTGTGTAACATTATATTTAAATAAAGTCCAACTAACCCAGCATAGTAGTTCATGCCTATGATCCCAGCAACATGGGAGGCTGAAGCAGAAGGATCACTTGAGGCCAGGAGTTGGAGACCAGCCTGCCTGAGCAACATGGTGAGACTCTGTTGCTAAAAAAAAGATTTCTTTTTAATTAGCAGGATATGGTGGTGTGCATCTGTAGCCCCAGCTACTCAGGAGGCTGAGATGAAAGAATCACGTGAGCCCAGGAAGTCGAGGCCGCAGTGAACTACGATCATGCCACTGCATTCTAGCCTGGACAACAAGGTGAGACACCATCTCTAAAAAAAAAAAAATTGAAAAATAAAGTCTGGTCAGATGCTGTGTCTCATGCCTATAATCCCAGCACTTTGGGAGGCTGAGACAGGTGGATCACTTGAGGCCAGGAGTTTCAGGCCAACCTAGCCAACACAGGGAAACCCTGTCTCTGCCAAAAAATACAAAAAAATTAGCCCAGCATGGTAGTCCCAGCTACTCGGGAGGCTGAGGCAGAAGAATTGCTTGAAATGGGAGGTGGAGGTTGTAGTGAGCCAAGATCACACCACTGCACTCCAGCCTGGGCTACAGAGTGAGATCCTGTCTCAAAAATAAATAAAGTCGGGGGGCTGGGTCCGGTGGTTTACACCTGTAATCCCAGCACTTTGGGAGGCCGAGGTGGGCAGATCACCTGAGGTTAGGAGTCCAAGACCAGCCTGACCAACACGGAGAAACCCCATCTCTACTAAAAATACGAAATTAGCCAGGCATGGTGGTGCATGCCTCTAATCTCAGCTACTTGGGAGGCTGAGGCAGGAGAATCACTTGAACCCAGGAGGCAGAGGTTGTAGTGAGCCAAGATCACGCCACTGCATTCCAGCCTGGGTAACGAGAGCAAAACTTCATCTTGAAAAATAAAAAAATAAAAAAGTCCAACTAAAAAAATATATCTTATGTTTGCGAATTTTATAAAAGCATATAACCATGTTAACACCAGGACCTTAGTAAATGAGCAGCCTTGAAGGTTAAGCATCATTAGCTTTATGGTAAATATGCTTCTGACCCTGGGGAAATAGAAATATTCATACCTTCCAGGAGTTATTCAATCTTGCTCTAAGCTTGACTGATCCTCAGAGACCTAAACTACCCACAAGGTTCCCAGTCAGAGCAGGGACATGTGGCGGTCAGGCAATGGATGGAGTTTTGGCTATAGGATGTCTACCACTGGGACTGGAGAGACATCTTGTACATTAAACCAGTGGCCAATATATATATGGTTCCGTCTTCCCCACAGGCGAGATGTGTGGGTCCAAGAAGAAAAGCCTGGAGAATAGAAGTATGCTTTCACTATTATTCCTAATAACCAACTAAAAAAGTTTGCTTCATCGTAAGAGTTAAAGAAAGAGGGAAGAAACACGAACTGTGGCTCAACTTAGTGACAGATTTTAGAGAAAATAAGCCTGAGAGGGGCTTCTGGCCAATTTTGGTAAGGAGCACTTTCTCTTACAGACTAAGAGTACATATTGGTTTTAGGAGAGGGGGCTTATTACAAGCTCGGAATGTTTCTGTGTCAGGGAGAAGTTTATGGCGGGGTTGGGATGTCTCTGGTCGGAGGGGAGGTTATCTCGGGGCTGGCATCTTTCCGGCTGGTGGGGAAGTTAACTCTGGGCTGGCATGTCTCTCGTCGGGGAGGGGTTTGGAATGTTCCTGGTCAGAGATGTTATTTGTGGTTTATGGTCATGCTGACCTTAATCATCAGGCTAATGCCCTTTGGGTTTAGACAGTTTTTGATCAACGGGAACTTGAGGATGACAGCGCTTGTCCAAGATGGCGATGCTCCGGCTCTGTCACCCATCATCCCACAACATTGACACTGGAGGTCCTGGGGCTTAGAAAAGAAATGCTGTTACAGGAAACAGTCATGTTTCTGATGAATCGGAAGTTGAAGCTACTCCCTGCTCATTTGGGGTTCTGCATGCCATAGACCAAGAAGCAAAGGAGGGGTTATGGTAGTGGGTAGAAGATGGATCCTGATCACAGGATGAAACTGGATTGCTGCTGTTGAAAAGGTGCGAGGAAGACAGTGTCTGAAATCAGAGACATCACTGGAGCACTCCTAGTCCAACAATCCTAGTCAGTGGAAAACTGTGGTGACCCCCAAACACAATGCACCTGTCTTAGTCTATTTCCCATTGCTATAACAAAACACCTGTCTTAGTCTAACTGGGTAAATTATAAAGGAAAGAGGCTTATTTAGCCCATGGTTCTGGAGGCTGAGAAGTCCAAAATGGATGGTCACATTTGGTGAGGGCCTTGTGCTGCTTCAAGCATGGCAGAAAAGAGGAAGGAGAAGAGGGCACGAGGCCAGAGGCAGCCTTGCTTTGTAACAACTGGCGCCTGCAGTAATTAATCGAGTCCCACAAGAAGAACTCCCATACTCCTGCGCTAATCCCTTCGTGAAGCTGGATCCCTTACGACTCAAACACCCCTTAAATGTCCCACCACCTCTCAACATTACACTGGGGACCACGCCTCAAGATGGGTTTCGGTGGGGACAAACAATGTTCAAACAATTGCAGCAGCCGAGGACTCAGAGCCTGCAGGAATGAAGATTTGGGTCACCTTGCCAGGTAGAGGACCCTGTCCAAAAAGGTGCCAGCAGAGCTAAGGTGAGCACAGAATGGAAGTTATGATTAGCTGCTTAGGTTTAGGGGTCAGCTAAGGAGGTGGGGACTGTAGCAGCTACTTTTCATGAACTTGGGGCTTTTTTTCTTTCCCATCTCAATTGATTCCCCATCTTAATCCATTTGGGCTGCTGTAACAGAATACCATAGACTGGGTGTAGTATAAATCACAGAGATTTATTTCCCACAGATCTGGAGGCTGGGAAGCCTCAGGTCGAGGGGCCAGCGGATTTGGTGTCTGGTGAAGGCTTGCTTCGTGGCTTATAAACAGCATCTTCTTCATGTGACCTCATATGGCAGAAGGGGCAAGGGACTCCTCTGGGGCCTCTTTTATAAGAACTTAATCCCACTCATGAGGGCCCCATCCTTGTGCCCTAATCACCTACCAAAGGTCCCATCTCACAACATCCCCTTGAGGGTCAGGATTTCAACGCAGGGATTGCGAGGAGACGTAAACATTCACTCTGTTGGGCCGGGCACAGTGGCTCACACTTGTAATCCCAATACTTTCAGAGGCCAAGGTGGGCAGATCACTTGAGATCAGGAGTTCAAGACTAGCCTGGCCAACATGGCAAAACACCGTCTCTGCTAAAAATACAAACATTAGCCAGGGGTGGTGGTGTGCACCTGTAATCACAGATACTTGGGAGGCTGAGGCAGGAGAGTCACTTGAGCTTGAGAGGCAGAGGTTGCAGTGAGCAGAGATCATGCCAATGCACTCCAGCCTAGGGGACAAAGCAAGACTCCATCTCAAAAAAAGAAAAAAGAAAAAAAGAAAAAAAAACTCACTCTGTTTCACTCCCTTTTACTCATTACCTTAACTGAGGAATACCGGCAATTTCAGCTGGGAGTATGACCGGTTGACATCAGTCCACAATGATATGGTAGTTACTATGACTTATAGATCCCCTGTGTTAGGCGAACAAGCTCTTCACCTGGAAAAAAGTCTAGAGTGGGTGCTGAGGGGCCAAAGGCCTGGGCTGGGCTATTTACCTTTTGTTTGCCCCTCTGTATGCACCCCCTCGCCGTCTCCACCCCGCCCTCTGAGGCTGACCTGTGTGGTCCACATCCACAAACTCCCGTGGGAGGTGGCCACAGGGAGAGAAGAGACGGAGGTCAGGGTGTTTATTTCCCTGGCTGGCTGTATCCCTCAAGGGACAATGACATCTTCTCTTCCTGGGGCCTCGCAGCTCAACTCTCTCCCTGTGGATGCCAGGAACTGTTCTCCCCTTTCTCCCTTCAAGCTTCGTGGGGGCACCACCTGGCTGCTGCTAAACTCTGGGTTACTGCACCATCCTTTGTGGTTCCCCGACACCCACACTTTGCAAATAAACTCTCCTCCAATGATCCTATTTTGAATGTGCCATCTGGTTCCTGCTGGGAGACCAACTAATACAGTGGGTTTTACGCCAAAATGACTCTGCTAACAGTTTCGTATTTGAACTGCAACTTGTGTCCTGGCATTTCCTCTTAAAATCAGAGCTGTTTTGAGGAGAGCCTGGGAGTGCCTGCCCGTAACACTGACAAAAGGCAAAAGGGCTAAGGAACACAATGTAATCACCTAACATGGTGCCTGGGGCAGATTCAACTGCTAGACTATTCCTTCCAACTCCCCACTTCCCTGTTACCCCGTTTAGGGCCCCAGGCTCCGTACTGCACAGGAAGCTGCTGGAGGGAGTCGGCATCCTTTGTGTGCCTATAATGTAAGTTTGGGTTCTGAAGTAGGGAGGGGTTAGAGTAATTTTGGCAAAAAAAAAAAAAAGAGAGAGAGAGACAAGCTATGTTATTGAAGGCCTGCTCAATTCTTAAATGTTAATACACTTGCAAAAGGAAAGAAGAAAAGACATCTAATTTAGTAAGTTTGGAAACAAACAAAACCAGATTCCAAGCAGGACAAACCCAGTCCACTGGCAAGCAGGCGCAGACTGACTGCGAAGTTAATGAAGCTGAAGTCCCAGGCACTGCACTTGCCTGAGGCCCTTCAAACACTCTCATCCTAATTTTGTATTCATAATTTGATTCTTTTTCCTAAAGAGGCCCCGGCAAATTATTTAAGCTTCAGGCCCCACAAAACCAAGCTCCGCCCTCTGGCAAGTGATTATTTTGCCTCCTCTCCAAGACACAATGAGATTCTGTTTGGGAGACATCAGCGACCTTTTTGTCTGCCAACTTACCCCATCAGAATTTACATGCATTCTGGATTAATACAAACAAAATAACGGCTGGGAGGAGATGTGTGCTGTGCTCCGTGACAGCGGCAAGGCTGCAGCCTTGGCCACAAGGAGAGCTCTCACTCTCTGGGCTTCCCCTGTAATGAGGACACGTGAATGGGTGGGACGATAGACAGGAAACACTTCCCCAGCTTCCACTGGGGCAGGGCGTGCAACCACAGCAACCACAGGGCACTTGGCGATCATTTGACTTCCAAATCCAAATTAGAACATCACAACTGGCTGGGCATGGTGGCTCACGCCTGTAATCCCAGCACTTTGGGAGGCCAAGGCAGGTGGATCACCTGAGGTCAGGAGTTCGAGACAAGTCTGGCCAACATGGTGAAACCTCGTCTCTACTAAAAATACAAAAATTAGCCAGGCGTGGTGGCGGGCGCCTGTCCCAGCTACTCGGGAGGCTGAGGCAGGAGAATGGCATGAACCTGGGAGGCGGAGCTTGCAGTGAGCCGAGATCTGGCCACTGCACTTCAGCCTGGGTGACAGAGCAAGACTTCGTCTCAAAAAAAAAAAGAAAGAAAAAAGGAATAAACTGAAATATTTATGTTTATTCAGTGTTTAGTGATAAATAATTAATTAAATAAATGTTGGCACATCCACATAGTAGAATGTTGTGAGGCCATTAACATTAGAAGGTGGTAGAAAACATAATGATGGCTGCGCACAGTGGCTCGTGCCTGTAATCCCAGCACTTTGGGAGGCCTAGGTGGGCAGATCACCTGAGGTCAGGAGTTCAAGACCAGCCTAGCCAACGTGGCGAAACTCCATCTCTATTAAAAATACAAAAAGTAGCCAGGTGTGGTGGCACGTGCCTGTAGTCCCAGCTACTCAGGAGGCTGAGGTAGGAAAATCACTTGAACCTGGGAGGCAGAGGTTGCAGTGAGCCAAGGTCAGGCCACGGCACTCCAGCCTGGCCAGCAGAGCGAGATTCCATCTGAAAAAAAAAGAAAGAAAAGAAAAGATAATGACATGGAAAGATAAACATGGTATGAACAGACCTGGGGGTGGGCCCTGTGGTCTCACTCCCTGGTGTTCACACCCAGTGTAACTTCCTCCCCTGGAGTGCCAGTAGGACCTGCAACTTCCTTCCAGCTAATAGACTGAAAAAGGTGAGGGAGTTTTGCAGACTTAATTAAGGTCCTAAGTCAGTTGATTTTGAAGTCAAGGGGGCATTTTCATGGGTGGGCCTGACTAAATCAGGTGGAAGTCTTTGAAAGAGTATCTGGGCCCTCTCAGAGGGTCTCTCAGAGACTCTCCGTCTATTGCTGGCTTTGAAGAAGGAAGCTTCTATGTGGTGCCAGGGTCACTTGGCAAGGAACTACTGTAGTCTCTAGTTGCTAAGGACTATCCCTGGCTGACAGCCAACAAGAAAACAGGAACCACAGTTCTAGTCCTACAACAACGAGGGGAAGAATTCTGCCAACAGTCTGAGGAGCTTGCGGGCCAGTGTTAAGCCTTAGATGAGACCAGTTGAGCCTCCGATGAGACCACAGCCCCAGCCGACACCTGGACAGCAGCCTGGTAAAGCTCTGAAGCAGAGAACCTAGGTGAGCTGGGCCCAAATTTCTGCCGTCAGAAAAAGATGTGTGTTGTTTTAAGTTCCTTATTTTGTGGGGGGGGGGAAAAAAAAAAAAAAGGCAGGTTATGAAATAATGTGCAGGCCGAGCATGGTGGCTCAAGCCTGTAATCCCAGCACTTCGGGAGGCCGAGACGGGCGGATCACGAGGTCAGGAGATCGAGACCATCCTGGCTAACCCGGTGAAACC
>NW_012107697.1:1586561-1587095 GCF_000951045.1 Mandrillus leucophaeus | reverse complement strand
AAAAAAAAAAAAAAAAAAAGAAATAATGTGTAGCACAATCCCATTTTTGACTTAGAAAATGGGGTCTTGACACATACTTAGAAAAAAACCTGAAACAAGTGCCAAAACACAGATGTTATATAAGGACTACAAAGGTATTATAAAATAGATATGATTAAAATGTCTAGATGCATGTCAGGAATTAAAAGCATAAGAAAAGAATAAAACACTATGACTGGGTACCATGGTTTGAATGTTGTCCCCTCTGCAATTTATGTTGAAACTTCATTCCCACTGTGTCAGTATTAAGATGTGAGGCCTGGCTGGGCACAGTGGGTTCACGCCTGTAATCCCAGCACTTTGGGAGGCTGAGGTGGGTGGATCACGAGGTCAAGAGATCGAGACCAACCTGGCCAACATGGTGAAACCACAACCACATCTCTACTAAAAATACAAAAATTAGCTGAGGGTGGTGGTGGGCACCTGTAGTCCCAGCTATTCGGGAGGCTGATGCAGGAGAATCACTTGAACCCAGGAGGTGGGGATTGCAGTGAG
>NW_012107697.1:1585926-1586511 GCF_000951045.1 Mandrillus leucophaeus | reverse complement strand
GACAAGTCTGGCCAACATGGTGAAACCTCGTCTCTACTAAAAATACAAAAATTAGCCAGGCGTGGTGGCGGGCGCCTGTCCCAGCTACTCGGGAGGCTGAGGCAGGAGAATCGCTTGAACCTGGGAGGCGGAGGTTGCGGTGAGCCAAGATTGTGCCACTGCACTCCCAGCCTGGGTGACAGAGACTCCGTCTCAAAAACAAAAACAAAAAGAATCACAACCACCATTAACCACTACCTCGAAACCCTGTGGCTTCACATCGTGGAGTGGGAGTTGTCCTCAGCTCCTCATGCCAGGGGTAAAGACTCTTAATTAGTCAAAAAAAAGGTGCCATCTGATTTGCATCAGAAGTCCAACATTTTGCGAATCCTTTGACCCTGTCGTTCCATGTCTAGGAGTCTGTTGTAAGGAAATAATACTACAGTGCATAAAGACGTGAGTACTCAGGCGTTTATTCCCCCCAGTACTGTTTGTAAGAAAAAAAGGAATAGGCCGGGCACGGTGGCTCAAGCCTGTAATCCCAGCACTTTGGGAGGCCGAGACGGGCGAATCACGAGGTCAGGAGATCGAGATCATCCTGGCTAA
>NW_012107697.1:1567585-1581790 GCF_000951045.1 Mandrillus leucophaeus | reverse complement strand
GAGATCAAGACCATCCTGGCTAACATGGTGAAACCCTGTCTCTACTAAAAATACAAAAAATTAGCCGGGCGTGGTGGCGGGCGCCTGTAGTCTCAGCAACTCCGGAGGCTGAGGCAGAAGAATGGTAAGAACCCAGGAGGCGGAGCTTGCAGTGAGCCAAGATGGCGCCACTGCACTCCAGCCTGGGTGACAGAGCGAGATTCTGGCTCAGGAAAAAAAAAAAGAAAGAGGTGCCGGGCGCGGTAGCTCACGCCTCTAATCCCAGCACTTTGAGAGGCCAAGGCGGGTGGATCGCGAGGTCAGGAGCTCAAGACTATCCTGGCTAACACGGTGAAACCCTGTCTCTACTAAAAATACAAAAAATTAGCCAGGCGTGGTGGTGGACGCCTGTAGTTCCAGCTATTCGGTAGGCTGAGGCAGGAGAATGGCATGAACCCAGGAGGCGGAGCTTGCAGTGAGCTGATATCATGTCACTGCACTCCAGCCTGGGCTACGGAGCAAGACTCTGTCTTAAAAAAAAAAGATAAAAGAAAGAGACATGTTGAGACTTTTTCAGAATTAATTTCTGCCGCCTTGGCCTCCCAAAGGGCTGGGATTACAGGTGTGAGCCACCACGCCCGGCCAAGTGAACGTTCTTAATGTCCCTGAAATGTACACTTAAAAGTGGTTAAGATAGAAAATTTTATGCCATGTATATTTTACCTCAACAAAAAACATGCCAAGCAACCCTAGCAGATCCACGCATGAACAGCAGAGGTATAAAAGCATGCAGGGGACTGATACACCATACAGGACAGGAGAGCAGTCATGCCTGGGTGGGTGAGGAACCCAGGTAGGAAAGAGAACACAAAACACAGGATGCTTTTGGTGGATCTGTTTTGCTTCCATTCTAAAACCAGAATCTAACACCCTTACATTTCTTACCATTATATTCTAAACTTTTCTTTTTTCTTTTTCTTTTCTTTTTCTTTTTTTTTGAGATGGAGTTTCGCTCTTGTTCCCCAGGCTGGAGTGCAATGGCGCAACCTCTGCTCACCGCAAGCTCCACCTCCTGGGTTCAAGCAATTCTCCTGCCTCAGCCTCCCGAGTAGCTGGGATTACAGGCATGCGCCACCCTGCCGCCTTGGCCTCCCAAAGGGCTGGGATTACAGGTGTGAGCCACCACGCCCGGCCAAGTGAACGTTCTTAATGTCCCTGAAATGTACACTTAAAAGTGGTTAAGATAGAAAATTTTATGCCATGTATATTTTACCTCAACAAAAAACATGCCAAGCAACCCTAGCAGATCCACGCATGAACAGCAGAGGTATAAAAGCATGCAGGGGACTGATACACCATACAGGACAGGAGAGCAGTCATGCCTGGGTGGGTGAGGAACCCAGGTAGGAAAGAGAACACAAAACACAGGATGCTTTTGGTGGATCTGTTTTGCTTCCATTCTAAAACCAGAATCTAACACCCTTACATTTCTTACCATTATATTCTAAACTTTTCTTTTTTCTTTTTCTTTTCTTTTTCTTTTTTTTTGAGATGGAGTTTCGCTCTTGTTCCCCAGGCTGGAGTGCAATGGCGCAACCTCTGCCTCCTGGGTTCAAGCAATTCTCCTGCCTCAGCCTCCTGAGTAGCTGGGATTACAGGCACCTGCCGCTATGCCCAGCTAATTTTTTGTATTTTTAGTAGAGATGGGATTTCTCCATGTTGGGCAGGCTGGTCTCAAACTCCCAACCTTAGGTGATTTGCCCACCTCAGCCTCCCAAAGTGCTGGGATTACAGGCGTGAGCCACTGTACCTGGCCGGCTGACCCCCTCTTTATCCTGGGAACAAACTCCTCTGTTCCCTGGGTCCCTGCAGCCGCCTCGGCGTATTTGGCATCATCCTTGCCAAGTCTGGAGCAGGGGCTCGTGTGTGGTGTTGTCTCCCCTGGTAGTCTCCAAGTCAGAAGAGCCTTCCTGACCCACCCTCTCCAGGCCGACCCACCACATCGTCATTGCAAGAATCCCAGCAGTGGAGGGTGGAGAAACTGCCTGGGGAATCTGAGCTATTAAACAAGCTGTCATCCACAGGGGCTGCAGCAGCGAAGGCTGCCTTTTCTGGGGAAACCTGGAAGAGTCTTTTTGAGTCGACAGTAGGTGCCCTGCTGGCCTTGCTGCACTTGCTGGAAGTTGTCTGCAGAGGTCTGGGTGTCTGGAATTCACTTCCAAGACTGCGAGGAAAGTGGTCGGCATTCCAGCACAGCGTCACCTGCCACAGCTTCCTCCTTCCCAAGCAGGTGACCCCTTCCCCCTTGAACCTGAGATGAAGGTGTTTGCTATGATCTCACCTCCATGTTACTGACAAGGTCTCCATTCCCCTGGCTGTGCTGAGCCTCTGTGGCCATGGGTGTCCTCTGAGCTCTCATGCAAATGGTGAAGCCAAGCCTGGACTGCACGTGGACCATGGTAAGGCCCCAGAGGACACAGTCCTATTTGCTGCTTTGAGGCTGATCTTTGCTTATTTGACCACCAGGGTTACCCTGAGGCTGCAAGTGTGGAAGTAATGTCCAGGTGGGTCCCTGCCACCCTCCCTCCAGTCACAGACTTGTGTTACGTGAGGCTCAGAGTGAGAAGGGTCCTGAAGGAGCAGCTTTGTGGTGATTGGCTGACAATACTCTCAACATGCCTCCTCTGAGCCTTCTGGAATATTTGCCAGCAACATGACTGAGGCCTACACAGTGCGGCGGAGGGCACGGTCCTCTGGGCCCCTCAGCTGCTGAAATGGAGTCAACTGTGGTGTTTCTACCCATAAGCGAAACAGGTGCATGGCTGACTATCTGCGCGGCTAAAATACATCATTTCCAACTTTTTTTTTTTTTTTTTGAGATGGAGTTTCCCTCTTATTCCCCAGGCTGGAGTGCAATGGCACGGTCTCAGCTCACTACAACCTCTGCCTCCCAGGTCCAAGCAATTCTCCTGCCTCAGCCTCCCAAATAGCTGGGATTACAAGCATGCACCACCACACCCAGCTAATTTTGTATTTTTAGTAGAGACAGGGTTTCACCATGCTGGTCAGGCTGGTCTCGAAACTCCTGAGGTCAGGTGATCCACCCTCCTCGGCCTCCCAAACTGCTGGGATTACAGGTATTAGGCACCCCACCCGGCTTATCATTTCCAACTCTTACAATGGCTTTTGAAGAGAGCTGTTATTATCCCCACTTTGCCAAGGAAGAAACTGAGGCTCAGAGAAGTCATATGACTTGCCTGCATGCAAGCTAAATGTGGTTTCAGAAGTCAAAGGCAGGTGGTCCCGGGGGGTGGGGGTGGGCAGGCCCGAGCTCTGTGCTAGGGCAGGTGCTCTTTTGGCCCCAAGTTATTGCCGTTGCAGGCAGCACTGATTGAGGAAAGTGAGTGGGAGGTAATAGACCATAGTAGTTTCACAGCAGCAAATGACTGTCACGGTAAGGAAAAGCTTGTTCCTTGCCTGCTTATTTATTTATTTATTTAACTACCACTCACCACAACAGAAACTGGTTATCTGCAGGTGCACAGCTATTCTAAGAGAGTGAACGGGTGTGCAGCTTCCTATTAGAGCTCCGAGGATCAGTCAGAGCCCTCCTGGCCTGGCCCGCCCTGCCCTGCCCTGCCAGCTCTGCTACCCCAGGAGGCCACCTCACGTGCCGGCTGCTTCACTGCTGGCCTGACCCCAAGGCCAACCTACGGCCTTCCAGGGCCCTTTCCCTTCCTGTCCAAATGGGGCCAAACCAAGCAGGTGGTGCACTTTTTTTTTTTTTTTTGAAGACAGAGTCTCGCTCTGTTGCCTCAACCTCCCCAGTAGCTGAGACTACAGGCACCCACCACCACACCCGGCTAATTTTCGTATTTTTAGTAGAGATGGGGTTTCACCATGTTGGCCAAGCTGGTCTCAAACTCCTGACCTCAGATGATCCACCCACCTGGGCCTCCCAAAGTGCTGAGATTAAAGGTATGAGCCATCGAGCCCGGCTCTGATAGACTGTTTTTTAAAATTCTCAAAAATGTCTGGGCATGGTGGCTCACACCCGTAATCCCAGCACTTTGGGAGGCTGAGGTGGGTGAATCACCTGTGGTCAGGAGTTCAAGACCAGCCAGGCCAACATGGTGAAACCCCGTCTTTACTAAAAATACAGAAATTAGCTGGGTGTCATAGCACATGCCTATAGTCCCAGCTACTTGGGAGGCTGAGGCAGGAGAATTGCTTGAACCAGGGAGGCAGAGGTTGCAGTGAGCCAAGATCACACCACTACACTCTAGCCTGGGCAACAGGGGAAGACTCTGCTTCAAAAAACAACAACAAAAATTATCAAATGATTTTATTATCAGCTGTAGCACAACCCAGGAAGGGGCATACAACACATATGGCAGTTTAACAGATCACTGTGAAGCAGACACCTGGAAATCGAGTGGTGACAGGGCCTTGCCAACATCCCAGAAGCCGGAAGTGTGCAGTTCCACACCATCCTGGCCTCGCTGCCCACCACTGAGGATGTCAGGAAGCATTTGCCCCAGAGCTCAGGTGAGAGGTCTGGGGATCCAGAGCTGGTGTCTACAAGACAAGGCAGGTGTGAGAAGCTGTGGGTGCACATGCTCAGTGTCACCTGATATTTGGGTCCATATATATGGATATTAGTCCTTGGTTCCTTATGCATTAACCGACACCCTTCCTTCACCCTCTTCCTACAGTGAGGTCTACCTCTCACATCCAGAGGGAGGTTGAAGTTAGGCCAGGCAGAGGCATGCTACAATATACCTTGTAAGGACATTAGAACCTGGATGGAAATGTAATGGGAATGAAGGAAAGTGTGTGACCAGAAGGCCCCTGGAGAAGAGAGCAGATGCTCAGAGGAAGGATCTGCTTGAGTTTCCCTTCAGCTGTGACAGAAATCTGAAAACCAGTGCCTTCAACAACTAAGAGGGTTGTTTTTTCATGTCACAGAAGTCTACGCCTGTTGTGACTCAAAGTTGCCAGCGAGAACCCAGTCTCTTTCTGCCTTCCTGGGCTGCTGTCTGAAGCAGGTGGCTGTCGGCCGAGGTTTACTGCCTTGTGGATGCAAGGTGGTTGCTGCAGTGCCAGCCTTTCATCTGCATCAAGGCAGGAAGAGGGAGGGCAAAGGACTCAACGCAGAGCCGGTTGGGTTGAGTCTCTCCCCTTTTAGGAGCCTGCCTCGGATCCTCTTGCAGTGATGTCCACTTATGTCTCATTTGCCAGAACTCGGTCCCTGGCCACCCTGCACTGTAGGGGAGCCTGGAAAATCACCTTAAACAAAGCTGGTCAGACCAATACCCTGAGAACAGACATTGAGAAGGAAACTAGTAGCTTTTCCTCAAAGAAATAATTTGCAGTGGGGACAATGAGACATCCCTCCCCCAAGCTGCTTTCTAAGGATGGTGGGCCCAGGAGGGTTCAGAGCCCTTACTGCATGGGGTGAAACTTGGGGTCAGAGCTGAGTTGCTGAGGACTAAGAAGAGGCTGAGCTGCGTCTCCTGTGGTGCCCTTCCCAGCCCTTCACACAGCTTGCAGCTTCTCCTTGAAATCAAAGCTGAACCCATATTTTAAAGTGTTCTGTTTTTCCCATCAATGATGTATCTGCTTGTAAATATGTTAAGAAAAGCTGGGCAGACAAGCTAAGTGGTGAGATGTTGGTGGGGACTCAGGTGCACACAACCCTGAGGGCAGCCCAGAGCTGTGTCCTTATGGGCTAGGGCTTCATCGTATTGGTCAGGCTGGTCTTAAATTGCTGACCTCAGGTGATCCGCCTGCCTCGGCCTCCCAAAGTGCTGGGATTGCAGGCGTGAGCCACTGCGCCTAGCCCTATCTTCCTTTTAGACTTGTAAGAGATCTCTACATATTACAGATATCAATATGTACCTAATGTAGCAACTGAAAGGGGCACCAAATGATTGTGTCAACATTCCAGGTTGAGGTTTCATTCAGGGGTGGGGTCCTGCGCTCTGCAGGAGGACGAAGCCCCAGCCCAAAAGCCCCTCTGGTGGAGGCCAGACTCCTCCTAACCACACACACATGGGAATCACTCTTAGATTTACAGCCAGAATTAGAGACGTTGAGACATTTTAAAAACAGGAGCGTGTGAGTTGAAATATAAATTTCCACCTTCCTTCAACAAATCAGGATCCCCCAGTCCCACAGCAGCTGCCCTCTGCAGCAACGGCCTCCCTTACACAGGAATACGCTTCCAGTTCAGCCCAGTTCCCATCATCCCAAGACTAGGTCCCCAACACTCACTTCCCCCTTGCACTGTTGGCTCTCTTATCCCCAACATATTTTGCACGTTCCTGTTCCTGGAATTTGAGTTTGCAACACTGATCTAGAGCAAAGCCTTCCATTTATATACAGGCAACGGGGAATGGTAGAGGTTCTTGCCCAAGGGCACACAGCCTATGATGGTACAGCCAGGCCTTTAGTGGGTCTCCTCGGACCTAGTGTCTCCTGGAGATGAACTAACACTGCAGATCCCAGGGACTGCAGAGCCTGGGGGAGAAAGGGGACGTAACTTGAGTTGGGGTCACTTGGTTGCATCTGAATTTGCTGGTATTGGGCTGTAGCAGTGGAACTCCTGGCCTGGCAGGGAGATGCCTAGTTGTCTCGGCATGGTGGCCCCCTCACCCCATGCCCTGTTCCCACGGGGAGAGAGGAAGCCACAGTGGTTGAGGTGAAAACCAGAGGTTGTGCAGCCCTGGCAGACAGAAGCAACCACGGGCAGCTGCAGCAGGCTGGTGCCTGGCCCACAGGCACCCTCCACACCCTTTCTGCAAACATTGCTGCCATGTGCAGAATTTCGGAAACGTGCAAAGCCTGAGAGTGGGTGCTCAGGAGCCCTCCCTGGTGTGTGCAGGCGGCCCTCGGCGACCCAACCCAAACCCCAACCATGGACATCAGGCAGCTGAGGGTTAAAAAAAAAAAGTTATTGATGCACAGATGGCTATGGTTTGAGTAGAGGAGTAGGAGGAGGGAAATGGAGCCTTCCTTGTCTTGCTCCAGGCTTTGGTTGAAACGTAGGCCCTGCCCTGGGAGGAGGGGGCGGCAACGAGGCACACAGGCTGGTGGCCAGGCTGCAAAGCAGCAAGCCTGCCCCTTGGTGGTCTGCCTGCTGCCCTACCTGTGTCCTCCCCGCCGGCTCCTCCTCTCCTCTTGTTTCAGGGAGTTCTCTCCTCCTCTGTCTCCCCTCACTGCAGGCTCATGTCCTAATTACCCTGTGGGATCTCTCCTGTCCAGGGATGACCAAGAGATGGGTCTGGAATGTCAGGAGAGCCAGAATGCAAACAGAGACGAGTTCAGACCTGCCCCCACGATCAACCCACCAACGTCGGGCAAATCTCCCCTGCAACCATCGTGTGGTTCTCCGTAGAATGAGGGGCTTGGCCTAAATGAACTTGAGGCCCCTCATCCAGGCATAATAGGCCCCATAATAGGCACTGGACCTGCAGGCCTGATACTAGATGCGGCTGCCTGAGCCTGGCCTGAGGTCTAAGAGCCTTCTGGCCAGAGCCCACCTCCCTCCGTCTCCTCTTCTAAGCTGCCCCTTGAACTATGCAGACTTCTTCCCAGGATAGTTCTAGCAAACTTTCTGCTCCAGCTTCCTAGCCTAGGTGTGAGAGGCGGCCTAAGGGCCTGACCACAGCACCCGGGCTCAAGGGCTGACCCTAATACTCTCTTTGTGACCCAGGCCAGGTCAAGGCTCTTTCCTGACCCTGAGTTTCCATCACCAGGGACAGAGATGAGCGACCCCGTCCTGCCTCCTGGACTCAGGCAATATCCACCCTTCATTCCTCATGGATTTATGGAGCAGTGGCCACATCAGCCACTTTACCAGCTCCTGCAAGAACAATAATAATAGAAGCAAAACAGTAACAGAAGCACAGTTTGAAGTAGAGTGAAGTTAGGACCCGTTGCTGTGGGTGAGCGGAGGGTGTGTTAGAGAGGACGGGGAGGAAAGGTGTCTCTGAGGAGGTGATGTGTGAGCAGAACTGTGGCAGGAACCATCGCTGAGCTGACCTGGGAGAGGACAGTCCAGGCACGAAAAGGACCGTGCAAAGGCCCTGAGGCACTGTTCAGGGATTGGGAAGAAGGTCTGTGTGATTGGGGCAAAGTGGGAACAGGTCCAGGGAGAGCGGGGCTCCAAGCAAGAGGATCTGGGCTTGGGCTCCAGTGGTAGGACTAGGGACGGGATAAAACCCCAAACCCTTTCCCCAGGTGAGGGGATGTGGATGAACAAAGTGGCTCAGGACGGGGCTGAGCAAGCAGTAGCACTGATTCCTCCTGAGACGGAGGCCTGGCTCAGGAGCTCAGGGAAAGAGAGAGCCCAGCAGGCAGTGAACATCTACCCGATGGTGCCAGAGGTAGTGCAGGCAGCCCAGAGGAGACAGGACAGGCTGGAGTTTCCTGGGGAGGCTGGGGAGCCTTCCTGGAGGAGGCCAGGCGTTAGAAGTAGATGCTGCCCTTCTGACCTCAGAAGTTCTTTCTAGAGGGCTCCCTCTGGTAGGGCCCAAAGGCAGCACTGCCCCAGGGAACGACTCCCAGGCCACGAAGTACAGAATCCTGCAGGCACAGCGCTTGGCCGCCCTGAACGCAGTCCTGTGGGATGAGACCGGTGCCTGGTTTGACTACGACCTTGAGAACAAGAAGAACTGGGAGTTTTACCCATCCAACCTCACTCCACTCTGGGCCGGGTGTTTCTCTGACCCTGGCGTGGCGGACAAGGCTCTGAAATACCTGGAGGTGAGGGCACAGCAGGTGGTTCGGGTCCACTGCAGGCAGCACCGCCCCCTCCCGACCCTGAGCAAGACCTGCAGGGAAGGCCGCTTCCTCCGGCTGTGCCCCTTGCCCCAGCCTGCGGGTCCCGCGGAGCCACCGGGGGGCAGCTGTGAGCCGAGAAGAGAAGGGCCAGGAAGGGGACATCTGGCTTCCCGCCGGGCCCAGCGTCCTGGCTTCCAGTCCAGCCCCACCCACAGTCACGGGAATGTCTGGAACCTTCTAGGGCAGCCGGATCCTGATCTACCAATATGCCCCAGAATTGAATCCGAACCAACTTTGATGTCTACTCGCAAAAGTCAGCCATGTATGAGAAGGTGAGCTGGCCTGAGCCCTCCCCGCACCCCAGGGCGTCCCCGTGGTGAGGCAGGAGGGTCAGGCTTGGCAGGGCCCAGGGCCAGCGCAGCTGGGATGGTGGCGGCGCCCAGTGGCCACTCCTGGGCACTGCAGGGGCTGCTGGGCAGGCAGAGCGACTTCTCCCCACAAGGATCCCATTGTTTGTTGTCCCTGTGGCTGGGGGTGGGGTGGGGTGGGGTAGGGCAGTGCCTGACCTACGGCCCGCCCTCTTATTCCCAGTATGACATTAGCAATGGTGGACAGCCCAGTGGCAGAGGGGAGTATGAAGTTCAGGTGAGCAGGCCAGGGGCGGGCTGGCCATCGCCCTACAGGGAACTCCTGGGCTCTGCTGCCCACGACCCCCACCCCAGGTCTCAGTGTGCTCACCTGCATGTCGGCCCAGGGGACGAGCTGACTGGTGCTTCCTGTACCGCTAGGGTTAGGCAGGGCCAGTGCCCCTGGGGAGAGAGCCCACAGCCCCCACCAAGGGTCTGGGGCTTCCCCAGAAACCGGGCCCCACTGCCCCGCCTCTCCCAGGAGGGCTTTGGCTGGACGAATCGCGTGGTGCTGATGCTGCTGGACCGCTATGGTGACCGGCTGACCTCAGGGGCCCAGCTGGCTTTCCTGGAGCCCCACTGCCTGGTGGCCGCTCTTCTGCTCAGCCTCCTGTTCAGCCTCCTGCCGTGGTGACAGCCCTCCCCTCCTCACCTGGCCCCAGCTCCTGTCCCATTAAACCTCTGAGCCAGCTCCTGTCCCTTTAAATCTCTGCACCAGTTCCTGTCTTCCCCTGCCTCTTCATGCCCTCCTACCTCCCAGCCTGTCCTCTGATCAGAGTGAAGTGGGGGGCAGGTTCATGACCTGGAGGTCATGGGTTGGGGCCTAGCTCCCTTCTGGAACCTTGAATAGGGTGGAAATCCTGCTCCGGGGGGGAAGACCTATCCCTCCTACCTCAAGTACCCCAGCGCCAAGTCCCACACCTCCAGCCTTCCACTCACTTCTGTATTCCAAAGGCTTTATTGTTCTGCTGAAATGCTTACAAATACTGAAAACCCCCAGCCTGGGCCCAGGCAACCAAGGGCTCAATGCTAGGAAGGAGAGCAGGGGAGGTGGGGCCCAAATAAATACATATAATTTATTTCTGCCCCTGACATTATTCCTTCAAAAGAGTCTGAATTTGAATGGATTGTCTCTAGATCTATTTATCCCCCAGGGCATCGTTAAAACAATTGTAAAATCAGCTGGCAATTAGTGGCTTTTAACTGCTGGATGTGCTCAGGGAAAGAGAGGAAGGGAGCCCTGCCAAGACCACTGTCACCCCAGAGTGGCTGTAGTCATCCCGAAAGCTGTGTCTCCCTGAGGAGCAACCTCATGGGCTTGACAGAGAGGGTGGGAAATAGACCGGGAACATAATTCAGCCAGTCGCTCCCCAAATACACAAATGAACAATAATAGCACGCTCTGGGTAGAGTGGGGTGAGGTAGCCAGTACCCAGCATTGCCACAATGTTATCTAAAATGTTTGTTTTCCTACAAAAAGTTACGACACACACACACACACACAAACAGGAAAGTATGACACACACACACAGACACACACACACAAGCAGGCAAGAGAAATTGTCTTAGGAGTGACCATTAGGCTGGGCACGGTGGCTCACACCTGTAATCCCAGCACTTTGGGAGGCTGAAGTGGCTGGATCGCCTGAGGTCAGGAGTTCGAGACCAGCCTGGCCAACATGGTGAAACCCTGTCTTCTACTAAAAATACAGAAATTAGGCGGGTGTGGTGGTGGGCGCCTGTAATCCCAGCTACTTGGGAGGCTAAGGCAGGAGAATCGCTTGAACCCAGGAGGCGGAGGTTGCAGTGACCTGAGATTACAACACTGTACTCCAGCCTGGGCAACAGAGCGATACGCCATCTCAAAAAAAAAAAAAAAAAAAAAGTGACCACTATATACTAAAAAAAGAATATCAATAAACAGATGGAAAATATTAAAAAGGGCCAGGGAGTGTAGTGGCTCACCCCTGTGGTCCCAACATTTGTTAGGCTGAGGCGGGAGAATCACTTGAGCCCAGGAGTTCAAAACCAACCAAGGCAACATGGTGAGAACCCATCTCTACAAAAATAAAAAAATTAGCCAGATGTGGTGGTGCACACCTGTAGTCCCAGCTACTCAGGATCCTGAGGTGAGATTGCTTAAGCCCAGGAGGTGGAGGCTGCAGTGAGCCATGATTGTGCCACTGCCTTCCAGCCTGGGCAACAGAGCAAGACCCTGTCTCAAAAATGGTAATAATAAAAAAATAAAAATTAAGAAAGGGCTGGGTGTGATGTCTCACACCTGCAATCCCAGTGCGTTGAGAGGCCAAGGCAAGAGGATCACTTGAGGACAGGATTTCAGGGCCAGCCTGGGCAACATGGTGAGCTGTGATTTTTAAAATTAGCCAGGCATTATGGCACATGCCTGTAGTCCCAGCTATTTGGGAGGACAAGGTGGAAGGATTGTTTGAGCCCAGAAGTTCAAGGTTACAACAGCTGTCATTGAGCTACTGCACTCCTGCATGGGTGACAGAGGAAAACTCTGTCTCTAGAAAATAAAATGAAAAGAAAATACAAAGAGAACCAGCCAGGCACGGTGGCTCGTGCCTATAATCTCAGCACTTTGGGAGGCCAAAGTGGGAGGATGACCTGAAGTCAGAAGTTCGAGAGCAGCCTGACCAACATGGCGAAACCCTGTCTGTACTAAAAATACAAAAATTAGCCGGGCATGGTGGAGCATGCCTGTAATCCTAGCTACTGGGGAGGCTGAGGCAGGAGAATCGCTTGAACCCAGGAGGCAGAGGTTGCAGTGAGCCGAGACTGTGCCATTGCACTGCAGCCTGGGCGACAGACTGAGACTCAGTCTCAAAAACAAACGAAAAAAAAGAACTAAATGGGGTTTCTTGTTTCTGGCCTAGGGTGTAAGGAGTGTGGCAATTGTCACTCCATCTTAACAACAAGTAAAAAGCTGAATAAACAACACCAACAACTCTTCTTAGATATGTCAGAGAATTAAGGTCACAGAGCTGCCTCCAAAACTGGAGACAGACAGGCAGATACAGAGAGTCACAACTTAACAGAGTAGACACCTCCACACTGGGTTTCTTTTACCCAATACTGGTTTGGTTTCAAGAAAAAACTAGAAGTCATACTAAAAGGCAGAAAATACCATTTGAAGAGATAGAGCAAGTATCAGAACCAGACTCAACTATAGTGGGGATGTTGGATTTCCAGGCCGGAAATTTGAAACAACTATGATTAACATGCCAAGGGTGCTCACGGAAAAAGTAGACAACATACATGCAAGAGCAGATAAGTAATTTAAGCAGAGTGATGAAAATTCTAAGAAAAAACAAAGAGGAATTACAACGAGAAAAAAACACCAACGAAATGCCTTTGATCAGCTCTTTAGTAGACTGGACGCAGCTGAGGAAAGAATCCATGAACTTCAGGATATGTCAGTAGAAACTTCGAAAACTCAAAAGCAAAAAGAGACAAGACTGAAACAGACAGAAGAGAATATCCAAAACTGTGGGACCATGACAAAAGGCATCACATATGCATTAATGGGAATACAGAGGAAGAAAGAGGGAACCAAAGAGATATTCGAAACAATAATGATGGAGAATTTCCCCAAATTTATGTCAGACACCAAACCACAGACCCAGGAAGCTCAGAAAATACTAAGACAGATGCCCCCCAAAAAGAAGAAAAAATCAACACCTAGGCATATTATATTCAAATTGCAGAAATTAAAAGATAAAAAGTCTTGAAAGAGGCCAGAGGAGTAAAAAAAACCTTACCTATAGAGGACCAAGGATAAAAATGACATCAGACTTCTTAGAAACCATGCAGGGAAGAAGAGAACCTTGTGAGATATTTAAAGCATTGACAGAGAAAAAGATCCCACCAACCCATAATCCCCAGAATCTGTATCCTGCAAAACCATCCTTCAAAAGTGATGGAGAGGCCAGCACAGTGGCTTATGCTTGTAATTCCAGCACTTTGGGAGGCTGAGGCAGGCAGTTTGCTTTGAGCTCAGGAATTTGAGACCAGCCTAGGCAACATAGTGAAACCTTGTCTCTACAAAAAAATACAAACTTTAGTGGTGGCACACACCTGTGGTCCCAGCTACTTGGGGGGCTGAGGCTGGAGGATCACTGGAACCTGAGAGGCAGAGATTGCAGTAAGCCGAGATCGCACCACTGCACTCCAGCCTGGGTGACAGAGCAAGACTCTGTCTTAAAAAAAAAAAGAAAGAAAGAAAGAAAAGAAAAGAAAAATAAAAAAGAAAAAAAAAAGTGATGGAGAAACGAGAACTTTCACAAGCCAACAAAAATTGAGAGAATCTGTAGTCCTGAAGACGCAAGAAGTATCCAAAAAAAAAAAACTTCTTCAGAGAAAAGAAAGATGACATGTTAGAAACTTTGAACTACATAAACAAGGGAAGAGCTTTAGAGAAGGAATAAATAAAGGTAAAATAAAAGCTTCTACTTTTCTTATCCTTAGTTAATCTAACATATAATGGTTTGTTCAAAATAAAACAGGGCATTTATCCAAAATGCTTGATACCAGAAGTATTTTGGATTTCGGATTTTTTTTTTTTTTAATTTTGAAATATTTGCAATATACTTACTGGTTCAAAATCCCAAATCTGATCATCCAAAATCTGAAATGCTTCAGTGAGCACTTCCTTTGATCATTATGTCTGTACTCAAAAAGTTTTGGATTTTGGAGCATTTCAGATCTTGGGCTATCAGATTTTGGGTGCTCAATCTGTAATAGCAACTGTGTATTCAATAATTATAGTTTATGGATAAGGGAACTGAATGACAGCAATGATAAAAGGGACAGGAGGAGGAAGTTAAGACTACTTTGTTGTCATAAGGTACTCGCACTACCGTGAAACAGTGTTATTTGAGTAGACTTGGTTAGTTGTAAATGTATACTAAAAAAAGAACTGCTGGAGGCCGGGTGCGGTGGCTCACACCTGTAATCCCAGCACTTTGGGAGGCCGAGGTGGGTGGATCACGAGGTCAGGAGTTTGAGAACA
>NW_012107697.1:1562396-1564260 GCF_000951045.1 Mandrillus leucophaeus | reverse complement strand
TTTTTTGACAGAGTCTTTCTCTGTCACCCAGGCTGGAGTGCAGTGGCACAATCTTAGCTCACTACAACCTCCGCCTCCTGGGTTCAAGCGATTCTCCCGCCTCAGCCTCCTGAGGAGCTGGGATTACAGGTGCCCGCCAACAAGCCCAGCTAATTTTTGTATTTTTGTAGAGATGGGATTTCACCATGTTGACCTCAGGTGATCTGCCCACCTCAGCCTCCCAAAGTGCTGGGATTACAGGCGTGAGCCACTGCTCCCTCCCGGCGAGAATCTGCTTCTTAAGCTCACAAACTTCTCTGCTAGCTCCACTTTGGGGAATTACAAGGAATTACATTCCTTGGCTTGGCAAAGACATTTCCAGACTGGTGCCAACATGTTCCTGCAGCCTATCTCAAAACCCTTCCCTGCATGAACACCAAGTTCTCTGCAGCTAGGCTGAGGGGTTTGCTGTTCTCTTTGTATGCTCTGCGTACATTGTAGTGGTCTCCAGCCCATTCCCTTGGCAAACTCCTATGTGATCATCAAGACTCATTAGGACAGGCGTGGTAGCTCAGGCCTGTAATCCCAGCACTTTGGGAGGACAAGGCGAGTGGATCATGAGGTCAAGAGATTGAGACAATGCTGGCCAACATGGTGAAACCCTGTCTTTAATAAAAATACAAAAATTAAATGGACGTGATGGCATGAGTCTGTAGTCCCAGCTATTTGGGAGGCTGAGGCAGGAGAATCGCTCGAACCCGGCAGGCAGAGGTGGCAGTGAGCCGAGATCATGCCACTGTACTCCAGCCTGACGACAGAGTGAGACTCAGTCTCAAAAAAAAAAAAAAAAAAGACTCATTACAAATGTCACACTATGGTGGGTCTCCCTTAGTTCTCCCCAGACAGAATGGCTCTACTGTCCTGTGCTCCTGCCATATCTCTTATAGACAACAGTGAGAGTCCTTGAATTTCATACCACACCAGGGACAGGATCTTGAGCCATTCCATTTGAAATGTTAAGGGAAATGGTAACTCTCTGAAGTGGGTGGTCTTGGGGCCACCCAAGGAACTTGCATCCAGGTTACAGGTATGTGGCCTCGATTGTGTCTCTGGCCTTCGGGTGCCCATTCCCCACCGCCATCCCCATACTCTGAGGGAAGGGCCTGAGCCATTGGCAGCAGCTGAGATAGTTAAATAGAAGAAGCAAAGTAGAAGCAGGGGAGGTGACCACTGTGCCCTGAGAGCAGGAGGGGCGAGCAGGCTGCACACAGACCAAGCACACGTCCCTCAGGTGGCCACGCCTCGAAGGCTGGACTTCGGCCGACTTGGACAGGCAGGTGAGTCAGGCTGTGCCCAGCAAGCCGAGGGTGCCTGGGCTTGCTCATTCAGTCACATTCACAGCCACCATGCCAGGGAGGACCTGGAAGCTGTGCCTGCTACTGCTGCTGGGGCTGGGACTGGGGTCCCAGGAGGCCCTACCCCCACCCTGTGAGAGGTAGGGTGTGGGGAAGGCAGCGGGAGAGGATGGCAATAAGAGGGAGGCTGGGATGAGATCTCAAGCTCTGGGGTCAGTACTTCAGAAGGAAAAGAAGAGATTATAAAGGAAGGAAAGAGTAGGGAAGAGAAGAAAATCAGGATTCCTGTGTAGCAGGCTCAATGCTGGGCACTGCACCTGCAGTCCTTTTTTTTGTTTTTGTTTGTTTGGGTTTTTTGTTAGAGTCTTGTTCTGTCGTCCAGGTGAAGTACAGTGGCACCATTCCACTCACTGCAGCCTAGACCTCCCAGGTTTGAGATTCTTTTTTTTTTTTTTTTTTTGTTGAGACAGAGTCTCGCTCTGTCGCCCAGGCTGGAGTGGTCTCCACAACAATGCTTGCCAATTACAGTA
>NW_012107697.1:1556117-1561057 GCF_000951045.1 Mandrillus leucophaeus | reverse complement strand
TTGAGAACAGCCTGGCTAATATGGTGAAACCCCATCTCTACTAAAATTACAAAAATGAGCTGGGTGTGGTGGCATGCGCCTGTAGTCCCAGCTACTCAGGGGACTGAGGCAGGAGAATCACTTGAACCCAGGCGGCAGAGGTTGCAGTGAGCTGGAATTATGCCACTGCACTCCTGGTGTGACAGAGTGAGATTTCGTCTCAAAACAAAACAAAACAAAAAACACTACTGGCCGGGCATGGTGGCTCACACCTGTAATCCCAGTGCTTTGGGAGGCTTAGGCGGGAAGATTAATTGAGCCCAGGAGTTTGAGACCAGCCTGGGCAACACAGTGAGGAGTTCCCCCAGAACAAAGCCAGTTTGCGTATTGGACAGAAGATGTGAATCACTATAAACATTGCTGAAAAGAAGACATACAAATGGTAAACAGGTATATGAAAAGGTGGGCTACATAACCGATCATCAGAGACATGCAGATCAAAACTACAATGAGATATTATCTCATTCCGGTTAAAATGGCTTTTATTCAAAAGACAGGCAGTAACAAATACTGGTGAGGATGTGGAGAAAAGTAACCCTCGTATACTGTTGGTGAGAATGTAAATTAGTACAATCACTGTAGAGTTGTGTGTTTTTTTAAAAAGAACATTGGCTGGGCACGTTGGCTCATGCCTGTAATCCTAGCACTTTGGGAGGACAAGGTGGGTGGATTGCCTGAGCTCAGGAGTTCAAGACCACCCTGGGTAACATGGTGAAACCCCGTCTCCACTAAAATATGAAAAATTAGCCTGGTGTGATGGCAGGCATGTGTAAGACCAGCTACTCAGGAGGCAAAGGTTGCAGTGAGCTGAGTGACCAAAAAGTTGGTCCTATGAAAAGATCATTAAAATTGACAGAGAAGACACACAAAAAATCAGAATGAGTGCAGAGGCATTACTATTGACCTTACAAAATTGGAAATAGAATACTATAAACAAGTATATACCAACAAATTAGATAACCTAGATGAAACAGAAAAATTCCTAGAAACAGAAATTATACAAACTGATGCAAGAAGTAGAAAGTCTCAATAGGCGTAACAAGTAAAGAGATGGCAATAAAAAACCTTGCAATAAAAAAAGATGTTTAGGCCAGGCGCAGTGACTCCCGCCTGTAATCCTAGCACTTTAGGAAGACCAAGGCAGGTGGATCACCTGAGGCCAGGAGTTCAAGACTAGCCTGGCCAACATGGTGAAACCCCGTCTCTACTAAAAATACAAAAAGTAACTGGGTGTGGTGGTGGGCACCTATAATCCCAGCTACTTAGGAGGCTGAGGCAGGAGAACCGCTTAAACCTGGGAGGCAGAGGTTGCAGTGAGCTGGAATCATGCCACTGCACCCCAGTCTGGGCAACAGAGTGAGGCTCCATCTCAAAAAAAAAAAAAAAAGTTTAATTTTATGTGTCAACATGGCTAGGCAAAGGTATCCAGATAGTTGAGCAAGCATTATTCTAGATGTTTCTGTGAAGATATGTTTTAGATGAAAATAACATTTAAATCTGTAGACTCTGAATAAAGCAGACTACCCTCCCTAACGTGGATGGGCGTTATCCAATCAGTTGAAGACTAATTTGAAAAAGACTGACCTCCCCAGAAGAAGAGGGAATTCTCCCAGCATGCTGCCTTCGGACTTGAACTGCAGCTTCTTCCCTGTTTCTCCAGCCTGCCGGCCTACCCTAGAGATTTTGGACTTGCCAGCTACCTCTCAAACTCTCTCTCTCTGCTCCCATCCCCCACATACATATTATTTCTGCCTAATATGGTCCAGGACCAGATGGCTTCATTGGTACATTCTACCAAACATTTAAAGAAGAATTAACATTAATCTTTCTCAAACACTTCTACAAATAGAAGAGGGGTATACTTCCTAACTCATGCTATGAGGCTAACATTACCCTGATATCAAAGCCAGATAAAGACATCACAAGAGGGCTGGGCATGGTGGCTCACACTTGGGGAGGAACACTTGGGGAGGCCAAGGTGGGAGGATCAGTTGAGGCCAGGAGTTCAAGACCAGCCTGGGCGACGCAGTCAGATGTGGTCTCTAAGAAAACATTTAAAAGTTACGCAGGCGCGGTGGCGTGTACCTGTAGTCCTGGCCACGCAGCAGGTTGAGGCCAGATGATCACTTGAGCCCCAGGAGGTTGAGGTTGCGGTGAGCTGTGTTCATGCCACTGTCTTCCAGCCTGGGTGATGGAGCAAGACTGTGTGTCCAAAAAAAAGAAAAAATCACAAGAAAAGAAAATTACAGTCAATTATCCTATATACATATTGATGCAAAATTCCTCAAAAAAATACTCTCAAACCAAAACCAACAGTTTATTAAAAGGATTAGACATCATGACCAAGTGAGATTTATCCAAAGAATCCAAGGGTGGTGGTTGCACAGCGTTGTGAATGTAATAAAAGGAAATTGAATTGTACACTTAAAAATTGTTGGCTGGGTGCGGTGGTTCACACCTGTAATCCCAGCACTTTGGGAGGCCAAGGCAGGCGGATCATGAGGTCAGGAGCTTGAGACCATCCTGGCTAACATGGTGAACCCTGTCTGTACTAAAAATACAAAAATTAGCCGGGCATGGTGGAGCATGCCTGTAATCCTAGCTACTGGGGAGGCTGAGGCAGGAGAATCGCTTGAACCCAGGAGGCAGAGGTTGCAGTGAGCCGAGACTGTGCCATTGCACTGCAGCCTGGGCGACAGACTGAGACTCAGTCTCAAAAACAAACGAAAAAAAAGAACTAAATGGGGTTTCTTGTTTCTGGCCTAGGGTGTAAGGAGTGTGGCAATTGTCACTCCATCTTAACAACAAGTAAAAAGCTGAATAAACAACACCAACAACTCTTCTTAGATATGTCAGAGAATTAAGGTCACAGAGCTGCCTCCAAAACTGGAGACAGACAGGCAGATACAGAGAGTCACAACTTAACAGAGTAGACACCTCCACACTGGGTTTCTTTTACCCAATACTGGTTTGGTTTCAAGAAAAAACTAGAAGTCATACTAAAAGGCAGAAAATACCATTTGAAGAGATAGAGCAAGTATCAGAACCAGACTCAACTATAGTGGGGATGTTGGATTTCCAGGCCGGAAATTTGAAACAACTATGATTAACATGCCAAGGGTGCTCACGGAAAAAGTAGACAACATACATGCAAGAGCAGATAAGTAATTTAAGCAGAGTGATGAAAATTCTAAGAAAAAACAAAGAGGAATTACAACGAGAAAAAAACACCAACGAAATGCCTTTGATCAGCTCTTTAGTAGACTGGACGCAGCTGAGGAAAGAATCCATGAACTTCAGGATATGTCAGTAGAAACTTCGAAAACTCAAAAGCAAAAAGAGACAAGACTGAAACAGACAGAAGAGAATATCCAAAACTGTGGGACCATGACAAAAGGCATCACATATGCATTAATGGGAATACAGAGGAAGAAAGAGGGAACCAAAGAGATATTCGAAACAATAATGATGGAGAATTTCCCCAAATTTATGTCAGACACCAAACCACAGACCCAGGAAGCTCAGAAAATACTAAGACAGATGCCCCCCAAAAAGAAGAAAAAATCAACACCTAGGCATATTATATTCAAATTGCAGAAATTAAAAGATAAAAAGTCTTGAAAGAGGCCAGAGGAGTAAAAAAAACCTTACCTATAGAGGACCAAGGATAAAAATGACATCAGACTTCTTAGAAACCATGCAGGGAAGAAGAGAACCTTGTGAGATATTTAAAGCATTGACAGAGAAAAAGATCCCACCAACCCATAATCCCCAGAATCTGTATCCTGCAAAACCATCCTTCAAAAGTGATGGAGAGGCCAGCACAGTGGCTTATGCTTGTAATTCCAGCACTTTGGGAGGCTGAGGCAGGCAGTTTGCTTTGAGCTCAGGAATTTGAGACCAGCCTAGGCAACATAGTGAAACCTTGTCTCTACAAAAAAATACAAACTTTAGTGGTGGCACACACCTGTGGTCCCAGCTACTTGGGGGGCTGAGGCTGGAGGATCACTGGAACCTGAGAGGCAGAGATTGCAGTAAGCCGAGATCGCACCACTGCACTCCAGCCTGGGTGACAGAGCAAGACTCTGTCTTAAAAAAAAAAAGAAAGAAAGAAAGAAAAGAAAAGAAAAATAAAAAAGAAAAAAAAAAGTGATGGAGAAACGAGAACTTTCACAAGCCAACAAAAATTGAGAGAATCTGTAGTCCTGAAGACGCAAGAAGTATCCAAAAAAAAAAAACTTCTTCAGAGAAAAGAAAGATGACATGTTAGAAACTTTGAACTACATAAACAAGGGAAGAGCTTTAGAGAAGGAATAAATAAAGGTAAAATAAAAGCTTCTACTTTTCTTATCCTTAGTTAATCTAACATATAATGGTTTGTTCAAAATAAAACAGGGCATTTATCCAAAATGCTTGATACCAGAAGTATTTTGGATTTCGGATTTTTTTTTTTTTTAATTTTGAAATATTTGCAATATACTTACTGGTTCAAAATCCCAAATCTGATCATCCAAAATCTGAAATGCTTCAGTGAGCACTTCCTTTGATCATTATGTCTGTACTCAAAAAGTTTTGGATTTTGGAGCATTTCAGATCTTGGGCTATCAGATTTTGGGTGCTCAATCTGTAATAGCAACTGTGTATTCAATAATTATAGTTTATGGATAAGGGAACTGAATGACAGCAATGATAAAAGGGACAGGAGGAGGAAGTTAAGACTACTTTGTTGTCATAAGGTACTCGCACTACCGTGAAACAGTGTTATTTGAGTAGACTTGGTTAGTTGTAAATGTATACTAAAAAAAGAACTGCTGGAGGCCGGGTGCGGTGGCTCACACCTGTAATCCCAGCACTTTGGGAGGCCGAGGTGGGTGGATCACGAGGTCAGGAGTTTGAGAACA
>NW_012107697.1:1485147-1553482 GCF_000951045.1 Mandrillus leucophaeus | reverse complement strand
AGGATGGTCTCGATCTCCTGACCTCGTGATCCGCCCGTCTCGGCCTCCCAAAGTGCTGGGATTACAGGCTTGAGCCACCGCACCCGGCCAGGTTTGAGATTCTTGTGCCTCAGCCTCCTGAGTAGCTGGGATCACAGGCATGCACCACCACGTCCGGCCTGTCATTGACTTTTACCAAAATTTTCCACCTTTGGAAGGGAATTAGTCTTGGTGACTGTGCTGGGAATACAAGCGTGAGCCACTGCCCCCTGCCAGGACCTGCAGTCCTGATACCAGCTGCAGCTGCCAGAGCCTGGCCTGAGGTCTAACACCCTGTTGGCCTGACCCACCCTCCCTCCCTCTTCTCCTGCAAGCTGCCCCTTGAACTGTGCAGGCCTCTTCCCAGGATTGTTCTAGCAAACTTTCTGCTCCAGCTTCCTAGCCTGGGTGTGAGAGGCAGCCTAAGGGCCTGACCACAGCACCCGGGCTTAAGCCCTGACCCTAATACTCTCCTTGTGACCCAGGGCAGGTCAAAGCTCTTTCCTAACCCTGAGTTTCCATCACCAGGGACAGAGATGAGTGACCCTGTCCTGCCTCCTGGACTCAGGCAAAGTCTACCCTTCATTACTCATGGATATATGGAGCTGTGGCCACATCAACCACTTTACCAGCTCCTGCAAGAACAATAATAACAGAAGCAAAACAGCTGGGCATGCTGACTCACGCCTGTAATCCCAGCACTTTGGGAGGCTGAGGTAGCGGGGGGATCATCTGAGGTCAGGAGTTCGAGACCAGCCTGACCAACATGGTGAAACCCCATCTCTACTAAAAATACAAAATTAGCCGGGCGTGGTGGCACACACCTGTAATCCCAGCTACTCAGGAGGCTGAGGCAGGAGAATCACTTGAACTTGGGAAGTGGAGGTTGCAGTGAGCCAAGATCGTGCCATTATACTCCAGTCTGGGCAACGAGAGTGAAACTCTGTCTCTAATAATAATAATAATAATAATAATAATAAAAGCAAAACAGTAACAGAAGCACAGTTTGAAGTAGAGCGAAGTTAGGACCCGCTGGTGCGGGTGAGCAGAGGGTGTGTTAGAGAGGACGGGGAGGAAAGGTGTCTCTGAGGAGGTGATGTGTGAGCAGAACTGTGGTAAGAACCATCGTTGAGCTGACCTGGGAGAAGACAGTCTAGGCGTGGAAAGGGCCGTGCAGAGGCCCTGAGGTGCTGTTCAGGGATTGGGAAGAAGGCCTGTGTGATTGGGGCAGAGTGGGAACAGGTCTGGGGAGAGCGGGGCTCCAGGCAACAAAGTTTGGGCTTGGGCTCCAGTGGTAGGACTACAGTCAGAGACAAGGGATTCAACAGGGGGTGCGTGTTAAGGGCGAGTTGACGGTGCTTGCCCATGACAATTGTGGAGTATAAAGGGGAAAAGTGTACCTGGGAGAGTTAATGGGTTTTGTCCTGTGCGATTGTAATGACGACTTCAGAGAGACTGGGTGGTCCAGTGTTTTGTCAAGCATTAGGCTGTTTGCCAAACGTAGGGGAAGATGACTTTATTGGTGATCCCTAAGACCAACCTCAGGCCGGTGATTCACTAAGACTTCCAAACGGTTATACCATGATTATGGTTTCGTTCTTTTTTCTTTTTTTGAGATGGACTCTCGCTCTGTCTCCAGGTTGGAGTGCAGTGGCGCAATCTCGGCTCACTGCAATCTCCACCTTCTGGGTTCAAGCAATTCTCCTGCCCCAGGCTCCCCAGTCGCTGGGATTACAGGTGCCTGCCACCAGGCCTGGCTAATTTTTGTATTTTTAGTAGAGACAGGGTTGTTGCCATGTTGGCGTGATCTGCCTGCCTCGGCCTCCCAAAGTGCTGGGATTACAGGAGTGAGCCACGGCGCCCGGCCTTGATTATGGTTTCTTACAGTGAAAGGATACATGTTAAAAGCCATCGGAGGTGAAATATTCTAGGGCCGAGTCCAGGAGAAAATAAGCTCAATCTTCCAGTTTTTCCTCTCCCAATGGATTTATATGGACAGTACTTGATTTTTCCAGCAATAACATGGGACAGCACGCATGAAGTATTGCCAACCACAAAATCTCACCTGAGTCTTGGTGTCCAGTGTTTTTATTGGAGGTCAGTGATGAAAGCATGGACTACTTGTGTGGCTGACCTCAGTTACTCACTCTCCAGGTCTTCAGAGGTCAAACTGATACTGGGTGGCCAAAGGCCCCTGCCAGAAATCACATTATTAGTATCATATATCTGGCATGGCCCAAGGTCCCAGAAAAACAAAGACTTATCAGGCAGCATATTTCAGTAATTTAAATCTTATCTCTCAGGGCTGGTCACAGGCCAGAACTTTCTCTGAAACGTGCAGGGTTTGAACACAGCAGACCTGCTGAGTCAATCCTTTCATGCACAAGCCACTTCTTGCATAATGAAGAATTTGTTTCGTCTTTGTCTTGGGTTCCTCCAAGGTCACCTCTAAGCTCTTGGAATCTCCCAAGTGATAGGAATATCTGTTATTCCTAGTGGTCCCTGATTACTGTTTTTTGTTTTTGTTTTGTTTTGTTTTGTTTTGAGATGGAATCTAGCTCTGTTGCCCAGGCTGGAGTGCAGTGGCAAGATGTTGGCTCACTGCAATCTCTGCCCTCAGGGTTCAAGCGATTCTCCTGCCTCAGCCTCCCAAGTAGCTGGGACTATAGGCATGCCCCACTATGCCTGGCTAATTTTTGTATTTTTAGTAGAGACTGGGTTTCACCATGTTGGCCAGGGTGGTCTTAAACTCCTGACCTCAAGCGATCCACCCACCTCAGCCTCCCAAAGTGCTGGGATTACAGGCATGAGCCACTGCACCTGGCCTGATTTTTTGCCTGTCTCAACAAACAAAAAAATAAAACAAATAAATACCAAGTCCTGGTTGGTGAACACATTGATGAGCCAGGAGGGGAAACGTCCTGGTTCCATGGGGAAAGGACACAGAAGCTGTTCATTCAGGGCCCCCCTAGACCTTGCCCCATGTGTCTCTTCATTTGGCTGATCCTGGCTTATATTCTTGTAATAAAACTACAGCCCTAAGCATAACCGTAAGCTTTTCTGAGTCCTGTGAGTTCTACCAAATTATCAAATCTGAAAGGGTTATGGGAACCCCTACATTTGTAGCCTTTTGGTAAGAAGTGCAGGTGGCCTGGGGACCCCTGAACTTGTGGCTGGTGTCAGACGTGAGGCCGTCTCACTCAGGACTGTGCCCTTAACCTGAGTGTGGATTCCGCACTAACTCCCGATGGTTAGCACCAGGATTAAATTGCAGTATTGCAGTTGGTGTCAGAAAATGTGGATTTACTAGAATGACCCTGACTCACTGAAACATGTGGGTTGGGAAAAGAAAAGATGAAAGGGCAGGGGATGAGAAATCTTTCATTCTTGAGTGGCTACATGGTCACTCATGGTGTGAAGAGCAGTCATGCTGCAATCAGTTACTGGAGGTAAAAGTTACCAATGGAACTTAGAGATGATTGATCTCTAACTTTTGGGGAGTTGGCCCATGTGCATAGGAAAATGTATACCACTAAGAAGAAAAGCAAATATACAATCCCTATAGATTTTTATCTGTAATAGTCAAACTGAAAGTAAAAGATGGGCCATGCTTAGATTCTGGTCGGTGGAATTACAACCTCCAGTCCTGCACTGTGGTACCAAAAGCACCTGCTGAAGCCCTGATGGGCACTGCAATGAGATTGAGAGAATATAAAAATGTGGCCAGGTGCAGTGGCTCACACCTATAATCCCAGCACTTTCGGAGGCAGAGGTGGGCAGATCATCTGAGATCAGGAGTTCAAGACCAGCCTGATCAACATGGAGAAATCCTGTCTCTACTAAAAATACAAAATTAGCCGGGCATGGTGGTGTGCACCTGTAATCCCAGCTACTCGGGAGGCTGAGGCAGGAGAATCACTTGAACCCAGGAGGAGGAGGTTGCAGTGAGCTGAGATCGCACCATTACACTCCAGCTTGGGCAACAAGAGCGAAACTCCATTTCAAAACCAAACCAAAACAAAACAAAAAACTGGTATGCGCTTGAACAGGTTTTATGTGGAGTGTTGCATCTCTTCTACCTGAATGTATTACAGGGATGGATATTGTATCTGACCAGGAAACATTTCGACTACCTAGTATTGTAAAACAGAAGGCATGGACATCCACTCATCAAGCAATATTGATTAGACATTCCAAATGGGAACCAATAAGATTGCCCAGCTCCACAGAGATTGTTAGCCTTCTCTGGAGCATAGACTGGACTTTATAGCAAAGGTCTTAGAGCACCTCCTGGCACGAGTGCTGGGACTTTGGACTAGAGAATTTCCGTGTGAGAGGTAATTATTGGCTCGCTATCAGACATTATTTGATATTGCCCCTATGACTGAAGGATGTAAGATAATCTTGAAACCTGAAATACCTATAATATCTTAGGCGATGTTGGAGAAATGCTCTCAGAGAGTGGGCAGGGCCCAGAAGAGTTCCATAATGAAGTGGAAATGACTGGATCAGGAATAAGCTCATGGGGGAATGCAGAGTTATTCAGTGTATTCAAGAGCAGAGAGATTCTCTTCCCCTAGGACTGACTTTGGACCCACTCATTAGATTCTATTGCCAATTGGACAGTGCCCTATTGACAGCTCTCAATTGACCAACAAAGAGCTATTTGGCTTATGGATGGCAGTCCCAAGGTGAATGAACAGCTTACTGTTTGGAAGGTTGTCACTCTGATCAAAGAAGGCAAGAACAAATCAGCTCTGTGGGCTGAATTGCATACTGTTTAGGTTTTTACTAACTCTTGGACAGTGGCCAATGGCCTGGCCATATGGTCAGGCAGAAGGACAATGGGAACCTTGTCTATATGGAAATCACAACAGGAATTTTAGGAGTGCATTAAAGCAGGTTATGTTGATGTCCATCAGAAGAACCCCTTTCCAGGATCAAAAGGGAACTGGGGCAACAAGCAGGCATCCCTGTGTGCTCACTTGAGGTGGCCACCTGTGTTCATGAGATAAATGGACATTGCAGGGCAGCAGCCATGCAGAGAAGGGCTGAATTTAGACTTAGTCCTCTTGTTCCTGCCGAGGCACAAAATGCCAGTAAGTACTTTTCTGTCTGCCAAAAAGAGAAAGACTGCACACGGCTGTGGGAAGATAACCTTGGAGGGAAGGCCCTGCACATACCTGGCAAGATGGACTGATTCTGGTAGGCTTGGAGGGCTACAAATGGGTCCTGACAAGAGTAGACACTGATTCTGGACTGGAGTTTGCATGGCCAGTGGTAGATGCAAATGCTCAAAATACTGATACTGTAAAAGGGTCAGAACAAAAGATACTCCACCAATTTGAACCATTGAGTTATATTTCTTCAGATCAAGAAACACTTTCATCTTCAGAGGAGTGGTTCCATAGAGAATTGGGATGGGCAGTTGAAGCATGTGCTATCTAAAACAGCAGGGAATAAGGGTATGAAAGGCTGGCTTACGTGCCTTCACAAGTATGTGCTCACACTCAGCATAAGGGGGCTCAAGGGTTTGTCCCTATTAGATAGATTCTTCTGCTTTTCTGGAAGTTAAAGGGAAGAGGGACTGGGGGACGATGACTAGCAATTCTTCCCATGTGGTATGACTATACCGTTTTCTTTCTTCCCCACATTAACTAAACTTTCTTTTTCCAGATGATTCAGTGGTTCCAGTAAATCCCAGTGGTCCCAGGACTGCAGATACATAGGATAAGAGTAGTTTACACACCACAGTTCTAGTGTTATGATATTCTGTGTTTTTTCTGTGTGCTTACTACTACCAGTGAGTTTTGTATCTTCAGGTGATTTCTTTTTTTTTTGAGATGGAATCTCACTCTGTCACCCAGGCTGGAGTGCAGTGGTGCGATCTCAGCTTACTGCAACATCTATTTCCTGGGTTCAAGCAATTCTCATGCCTCAGTCTCCCAAGGAGCTGGGATTACAGGCATGCGCCACCATGCCCAGCTAATTTTTTGTATTTTTAGTAGAGATGGGGTTTCACCATGTTGGCCACGCTGGTCTCGAACACCTGACCTCAAGTGACCTGCCTGCCTCAGCCTCCCAAAGTGCTGGGATTACAGGCCTGAGCCACTGAACCCAGCGATCATTAACTTTTTTTTTTTTTTTTTCCTGAGACAGTGTCTCACTCTGTTGCCCAGGCTGGAGTGCAGTGGTGAGATCTCAGCTCACTGCAACCTCCACCTCCCTGGTTCAAGCGATTCTCCCACTTCAGCCTCCTGAGTACCTGGGACTACAGGTGTGTGCCACCACACCTGGCTAATTTTTTTGTATTTTGTGGTAGAGACAGGATTTCACCATGTTGGTCAGGCTGGTCTCAGACTCCTCAAGTGATCTTTCTACGTCGGCCTCCCAAAGTGCTGGGATTACAGGCATGAGCCATTGTGCCCGGCCCAGGTGATTTCTTACTGCGTGTTAACATCCTATTCTTTCTGACCAAAGTACACTCTTTAGCATTTCTTGTAGGACAGGTCTGGTATTGATGAAATCCTTCAGCTTTTGCTTGTCTGGGAAAGTCTTTATTTCTCCTTCATGGTTGAAGGACATTTTCACCAGATATACTATTCAAGGGTAAAAGTTTTTTTTTTTTTCCTTCAGCACTTTAAATATGTCATGACATTCTCTCCTGGATTGTAAGCTTTCCACTGGGAAGTCTGCTGCCAGACATATTGGAGCTCCATTGTATATTATTTGTTTCGTTTCTCTTGCTGCTTTTAGTATCCTTACTTTGTCCTTGACCTTTAGTTTGATTATTAAAGGCCCTGAGGTAGCCTTTGGGTTAAATCTGCTTGGTGTTCTATAACCTTCTTGTTCTTGGATATTGATATCTTTCTCTAGGTTTGGGAAGTTCTCTGTTATTACCCCTTTGAATAAATTTTCTGTCCCTATCTCTTTCTCTACCTCCTCTTTAAGTCCAATAACTCTTAGATTTGCCATTTTGAGGCATTTTGATTGTATTTTCTAGATCCTGTAGGCGTGCTTCTTTGTTTATTCTTTTTTCTCTTGTCTCCTCTGATAGTGTATTTTCAAATGGCCTGTCTTCAAGCTCACTAATCTTTCTTCTGCTTGATCAATTCTGCTATTAAAGGACTCTGATGCATTCTTCAGTATGCCAATTGCATTTTTCAGCTCTAGGGTTTCTGCTTGATTCTTTTCAATTATTTTAATCTCTTTGTTACATTTATCTGCTAGAATTTTGAATTAGGACTGCAGATACAAATGCAAGAGGCAGGAATTACTCCTAAGCAAGAAAGTATAACTATATTCTTCAACTTTTATGTGAGAATTCCTAAGGGTCTGATGGGGCAGGTTGTGCCTTCACCTTATCTAGCAAAAATGGGGCTAACAATAAATACAAATATATTGCCTACTGCTCAAGATAGCTTACTAGTTCTGTACCTATGTAAGCCTGCCCTGTATGAATGGGAGTGGACTGAAGGAGAAGCATTTACAAGACAAGTGTTTCTACCTACAATCTGGATAAACACAGTGGCCTAACCCAATGTTCTTTCCAAAGGTGGAAAAGTTTGGGTATAAATGGAGAACAAGAGGTGTAGTAGCTGGGAATAAATGAGTAAATCCATGCATTAATAAGAAATGCAATGAGGGAAGTCCACTATTACATTAATGCTTAGAAAGAAGATCAGAGAAAAAGATGCTATCGCCTCTTCATTCAACTATACTTGACGCCTGAAAGGGTAAAGCCATATTTTGCCAAGACCACTCCTGCTCTGGAAACTGACAAGATCAAAGGGGAGCCTGCCAGCCTGAGTGGCCTTATCCTGGGAGACATTTTGTCATATGATCTGGTGATGAACAGGACTAATTATTAATGACAATGGGACTCTAGTAATGTGTGAACATCTTTTGACTCTTAATTTTCAGGTTACATCTACCATAGTGCAATATGATAAAGCACTGGCGTTGTTGGCAAGATTATAATACTAATATTGAGGGTCACATGTATTGGGAAATTGAGCTAAAAGCTTCCCATCTCTACTTCCACACTAGCTCCTCTAAATTTTCAATATATTCATGTTGATACTATCTCTTTGTCGTTACAAAAATGCTATTCCAAATGCAGTTGCTCAGGAAAGTATGACTGTTTTGCTACAAGGGATCTATGGGTAAAGGCTAGGGACTGGACTGTTGTATAACAGAGTTTGTCCGTTCTTTGACCCAGGTTGCTGGGAAGTAACTTCTAAGCTCTTGCAATTTCCCAAATGATAGGTGTGTCTTCAGTATTCATGATGAGGCTCTAGATGGATTATACTAATTAGCTGACTCAGGATGAGGACTGGACATGCCAGAAAGACCAACCTGTGTGTTTGGAGAGGTGGGGCTTTGATCCAAGTGATATCAGCCTGACCTCCCAATCTCTAAGTAGGGGAGTGGAACTGGAAATTGATTTTTTTAAAATAAAAAAACCTTACATTTATTTAATATTTAAGACACTTGAAGCCCCTCACTTAATCTTTTGTTTTGTTTTGTTCTTTTTTCTAATTTTTAAATTTTGGAGGTACATAGTAGGTGAATATATTTATTAATTACATGAGATATTTTGATACAGGCATGCAATGGGTAATAATCACATCAGGGTACATGAGGTGTCCACCAACTCAAGCATTTATCCTTTGTGTTACAAACAATCTGATTATACTCTTTTAGTTATTTTTAAATGTACAATTAAATTATTTTTGGCTACAGTCACCTGTCGTGCTAGCAAATACTAGGTCTTATTCATTATTTCTGTTTCTGTGTACCATTAACCATCCCCACCTCCCCCCGATGCCTGCCACTATACCACTACCCTTTCCAGCCTCTCCTAATTGTCATTCTACTCTCTATCTCCATGAGTTCAATTATTTTAATTTTAAGCTCCCACAAATAAGTGAGAACATATGAAGTTTGTCGTTCTGCCCCAGGCTTATTTCACTTAATATAATGACCTCCAGTTCCATCTATGTTCTTGCAAATGGCAGGATCTCATTCTTTTATATGGCTGAATAGTACTCCATTGTGGATATATACCACATTTTCTTTATCCATTCATCAGTCGATGGACACTTAGGTTGCTTCCAAATCTTGGCTATTGTCAATAGTGCTTCAATATATTGATTCTTTTCTTTCGGTCATATATCTAGCAATGGGATTGCTGGATCATATGGTAGCTCTATTTTTAGTTTTTTGAGGAACCTTCAAACTGTTCTCCATAGTGGTTGTACTAATTTACATTCCCATCAACAGGGTATGAGAATTTCCTTTTCTCCACATCCTCACCAGCATTTGTTATTGCCTGGCTTTTGGATAAAAGCCATTTTAATAAGGATGAAATGCTATCTCATTGTAGTTTTGATTTGCATTTCTCTGATGATCAGTTATATTGAGCACCTTTTCATATGCTTGTTTGCCATTTGTATGTCTTTTTTTAAAATTTATTTTCTTACTTAAGGAAATGTATGTCTGCTTTTCAGTAATGTCTATTCAGGTCTTTTGCCCATTTTAAATTGGATTATTAGCTTTTTTAATAGAGTTGTATGAGTTCCTTATTTATTTATTTATTTATTTTTGTTTTTTATTTTTTCCGAGATGGAGTCTTGCTGTGTCACCCAGGCTGGAGCGCAGTGGTGCAACCTCTGCCTCCTGGGTTCAAGCAATTCTCCTACCTCAGCCTCTCGAGTAGCTGGGATTATAGGCATGCACCACCACACCTGGCTAATTTCTGTATTTTTAGTAGAGACGGGGTTTCACCATGTTGGTCAGGCTGGTCTCGAACTCCTGACCTCAAGTGATTGGACTGCCTTGGCCTCCCAAAGTGCTGGAATTACAGGCATGAGCCACTGCACCCAGCCCATATGAACATTTTAACAATATTGATTCTTCCAATCCATAAACAATGAACATGGAAAATCTTTCTTTTTTTTTTTTTGAGACATAGTCTTGCTCTGTTGCCGCCCAGGCTGGAGTACAGCAGCACAATCACAGCTCACTGCAACCTCTGCCTCCTGGGCTTAAGCGATCCTGCCACCTTAGCCTCCCAAGCAACTGGGACTACGAGTGCATGCCACCACACCCAGCTAATATTTTTGGTTTTTTGTAGAGACAGGGTTTTGCCACCATGCCCGGCCAAGGTTTACCAGTGTTTTGTTGAGGATTTTTGCATCAATATTCATTAGTGATACTGGCCTGTAGTTTTATTTTTTATTTTTTGATGTGTCTTCATCTGGTTTTGGGATCAGGGTAATACTGGCTTTGCAGAATGAGTTTGGAAGTATTCCCTCCTCCTCTAGTACATCTTTTTCTCTAAATGCTTCTCCTCGTTAAAAGTAAATTTGTAGGCCAGGTGCCGTGGCTCATGCCTATAATCCCAACACTTTGGGAGGCCGAGGCAGCTGGATCGTCTGAGGTCAGAAGGTTCAAGACCAGCCTGACCAATATGGTGAAACCCTCTCTCTACTAAAATACAAAAATTAGCCGGGTGTGGTGGCACATGCCCGTAATCCTAGCAACTTGGGAGGCTGAGGCATGAGAATTGCTTGAACAAGGGAGGTAGAGGTTGCAGTGAGCCAAGATGGTGCCACTGCACTCCAGCCTGGGCGACAGAGTGAGACTCGGTCTCAAAAAAAAAAAAAGTAAATGTGTTAGGGATAAAAGACTTTAAGGTGAAAAAATAGGATTAATAAATTCAGCATGTTCCATGATGGGGGAACCTATCTCCCTTAGAGTTTTTTCTATCTCATGGACAATATTTGTTCCACCATGTATGCTGTTGCCATTTTGCATTAAAGGCCTGAGTGCCTTTAGGATACATGTGTTGTACCCAGAATTTGTGAGTTCCCCATACTAGGGTTAGATGAGTGGTCATCACACCTGGGTGTAATTAGTTTGAGTATGCCATAAAGCCTCCCATAGCCTTCCTTGTCTCAGCATGGGGCTGTTCCCCAGGAGAATTTGGACATATCATGGGATGCCTACTGCTTTACTACTATAAGAAACCCATTTGGGCTGGGCATCCTGGCCCATGCCTGTAATCTCAACACTTTGGGAGGCCAAGCCAGGAGGATCACTTGAAGCCAGGAGTTCAAGACCAGCCTGGGCAACATATTAAGACCCGGTCTCTACAAAAAAACATAGAAAAAATTAGGTGGATACGCTGGCATATGCCTGTAGTCCCAGCTACTCAGGAGGCTGACATGGGAGGATCACTTGGGCCTGGGAGATTGAGGTTGCAATGAGCTGTGATTGCACCACTACATTCCAGCCTGGGTGACAGAGTGAGTCCTTATCTAAAAAAATAAAAACTAGGCCAGGTGCAGTGGCTCACACCTGTAATCCCAGCACTTTGGGAGGCTGAGACGGGTGGATCACCTGAAGCCGGGAGTTTGAGACCAGCCTGACCAAATAGAGAAATCCCATCTCTACTAAAAATACAAAATTAGCCGGGCGTGGCGGCGCATGCCTGTAATCCCAGCTACTGCTACTCAGGAGGCTGAGACAGGAGAATCACTTGAACCCGGGAGGCAGAGGTTGCAGTGAGCTGAGATCGCGCCATTGCACTCCAGCCTGGGCAACAAGAGCAAAACTCCGTCTCAAAAAAAATAAAAAATAAAATAAAATTTTTTTCTATTCTGTTTAACAGCTTTTCATCCACAAAAACAAGGGTGATCTGCATTTGTGCATGGAGCTCATTGGAATAGGCTGGCCATGCTGCTGCTATATTTCGTTCATTTTAACCGGAGACCTTTCTAAGCATTCAATGATCAAGGTTTACAGTTACACAGTGATTACTCTGCCAGGAGTTGTAAACCACATAATCCAAAGGCCCCAAAAAGAGTAGTTCCTGGAAATTCCTTCCCAAATGGTATCCTTCGTAGTAGATGTAACCTGAAAATTAAGAGTCAAATATCTCTGGCACATTGCTAGAGTTACATTCTGTTGTCAGCAACTGGAGCAGCTCATCCTCATATCATATGACCAAGTCTCAGAGCAGTGCCACTCAGGTTTGCAGGCTGCCATTTGACCTTGTCAGGGCCCAAAAGCAGGAGTCGTCTTGGCAAATGCATGGCTTCCCCCTTTCAGGCATCTGCTATAATCATGCTAAGACACAATCTTACTCTCTTGTTTTGAGTCTCTCCAGGCACCTACATGATATTGCATTCCCCTCATTGCATAACCCATTTACTCATTCCTTTACTCTCAGCTACTGCGTCTCTTCCTCACCATCTGTCATTGATCTTTTTTTGTTTGTTTTTGTTTTGAGGTAGAGTCTTACTCTATTGCCCAGGCTGGAGTGCAGTGATGCAATATTGGCCCACTGCAACCTCCACCTCCCGGGTTCAAGCAACTCTCCTGCCTCAGACTCCCAAGTAGCTAGAATTACAGGCATCACCATACCCAGCTAATTTTTGTATTTTTAGTGGAGACGGGGGTGTTGCCATGTTGGCCAGGATGGTCTCGATCTCCTGACCTCCTGATCCACCTGCCTCAGACTTCCAAAGTGCTAGGACTACAGGCATGAGCCACCACGCCCAGCCTATCATTGATTTTTACCAAGTTTTTCCACTTCTGGAAGGGACATTAGGCTTGTCCACTGTGCTGATCCACATTGCCAGCACTAACAGTACTGTTGCAGGTGTCTTGCCCTCAGTCCGCTGCCAGTCATGTAAGGAAGAGTTACAAAGGTGCGGAACTAGTGGGCTATCTTGACTACTAGGCAACATGGCTTCATTCACTAAGAAGCCAAATTTAGCCAGATACTGTGAAGGCACAACACATCCCATCAGACCCTTAGTAAATCTGGCATAAAGGTTTAAAGGTACAGTTGCAGTTTTTTCCTGGAGAATCGTCCCTTCTTCTGACACCCACATTTGCAGTTCTAGTCCTGGGGCCACTGTATTGGGCAGGAAAATGTAGTTGAGATGATTTGGGAACAAGTCATATAGTTATACCAACAACTCCGCCCTCCCTCTTCCCAGATCCCCCAGAAAAATTAGGGGAATCCATCCAATGGAGACCTCCCTTTGCTCCTCTCAAGTTGAATGTGAGCACACACTTTTTTTTTTTTTTTTTTTTAAAGACAGAGTCTTGCTCTTGTTGGCCAGGCTGGAGTGCAGTGGTGTGATCTTGGCTCATTGCAACCTCCACCTCCCAGGTTCAAGTGACTCTCCTGCCTCAGCCTCCCAAGTAGCTGGGATCACAGGCGCCTGCCACCACACTTGGCTACTTTTTGTATTTTTGGTAGAGATGGGGTTTCACCATATTGCCCAGGCTGGTCTTGAACTCCTGACCTCAACTGATCCACCGGCCTCGGCCTCCCAAAGTGCTGGGATTACAGGTGTGAGCCACCGTGCCCAGCCAGAGCACACATTTTTGAAGGTATGTAAGCCACCCCTTCATGCTTTTATCTCCCTCCCCCCACTATAGACAGCAAACGTTTCAACTATCTGTTCCAATTTTCTATCAAAGCGCTACTCTGAGGATGGTATGCAACACCATATGTCCATTTGCTGTGGTATTGCTTGCCCCGTTGCTGAACGCTAGATGCTGTCAATTGTGTTCTTTGATCTGAAGAAATATAACTTGGTGGTCCACACTGGTACAGCATCTTCTGTTCTAATATAGCATCTTGTAGTATTTTGCACATTTGCATCTACAACCTGATATGCAAAGCTACTTTAATGTGCCCTTTACATTTCCATAGGGTTATGCCCCAGGTGGGCAACACTTTAGTAGTTCAGTTTTTCACTGCCCATCTGCCAGGCCATTGGCCACGGCCCATGAGTCAGTAAAAACCCAAACACAGGGGCTTTTATCATTTGATTCTTCTATCACTGCAAGGAAAACAGCACGCAATTCAATCCACTGAGATGATTTGTTCTTACCTTCTTCAAAGATTTTCCATCCTCAGTCAGAGTGCAAAGGCCTTCCAAACAAGGTCTTTCTACCTATAAACCAAGCAGCTTTTGTCATTCAACCAAGAGCTGTTCAAAGGGCCCCTATGTGGCACTAGGATCCATCAGCTCCTCGGTGCTTCCAGAGTTGACCCTAGGGGGAAAGAGGCTTCCTGCTCCTGAATACCATGAGCACCTCCTTGCATTCCCTGAGCAGCACGCTCCTGAATAAACCGTTTCCATTTTATTCAGAAACTCTTCTGGGCACTGCCTTCATTACGGAGTGTTCCTCTGACATCACCCAAGACATTATGGCTATTTCAGGTTTCAGGATTATTTTGTATCCCGCAGTCATGGAAGCAGTTTCTGGAAACACTCAAGAGCCAGCTAGTAATTGTCTCTCAAATGACCTACACATACACTGCACCTGGAAATGTTCTGGCCCAATCTCAGCAATCACCACTGAGTGCACCTCCCAGGTTTCTGCCATAAGCCCTTCCGATTGAGTCTACACAGGGCCATTTACAGAGAATTGGCCACACCAGTATGATTAAAGTGCTAACCTCCCTTTGTCTACCAGCTATTCTACACCATCTCAAAGTAGCCACCAGTGTGGGCTCAGGCAGTCAGACAGGCACTTTATTGCCCGAAGACCCTACTTGTTCCCTCAGCCCTGTATGTCACTCCAACCCACAAACTCCTAACACACACACACACACACACACACACACACACACACACACACACACAGAGCCCTTGTCCAGTCCCAGGGAACATGCCTTGACCAGTCTGCCACAGACTCTAGCCTTCTCTTCTGTCCCAATGGGGTGCTGGTGGTGACCTGACCTGCTCCTATCCCTGTCTCTGCAGCGAGATTTACTGCCACGGGGAGCTCTTACACCAAGTTCAAATGGCCAAGCTCTACCAGGATGACAAGCAGTTTGTGGACATGCCACTGTCTATAGCTCCAGGTGAAGCACCTAGGGCTGAACCTCCTCTCCAAAGAACCTTCTCTCCAAAGAAGGCAGGGGGCAAGCACAAGCAGAGAGGCCCCTGTGATCAGGGAGTGGCTTGTGACACCCTGCTGACCCCTCCCTGCTGCCTGCTCTCTAGAACAAGTCCTGCAGACCTTCACTGAGCTGTCCAGGGACCACAATCACAGCATCCCCAGGGAGCAGCTGCAGGCGTTTGTCCAGGAACACTTCCAGGCCAAGGGGCAGGAGCTGCAGCCCTGGACCCCTGCAGACTGGAAAGACAGGTATGACTCTGGACGGGGAACAAGAGAGGGTCCCTTCCAACCGAGCTGCCTCCCTGAACCCTGGGGGGCCTGTGTTCTTCCAGCCCCCAGTTCCTGCAGAAGATTTCAGATGCCAAACTACGTGTCTGGGCAGGGCAGCTGCACCAGCTCTGGAAGAAGCTGGGGAAGAAGGTATCAGCGTCCTGGGCCTGCCCAAGGCCTGGCCAAGGGAACTGGAGAGAGGAATGTGCCTGGGGCCCACAGTGTCTCCGGAGCACAGATCGGGCTTCTTTTTCTGAGAAACCAGTTCCTGACCCCTGGGTCCCCAAATAGAAGCCCTCTAGAAAGAACTTTTGAGATCAGAAGCATAGCATCTACTTCTAATGCCTCGCCTCCTCCAGGAAGGCTCCCCAGCCTCCCCAGGAAACCCCAGCCTGCCCTGCCACCTCCAGGCTGCCCAGTACTGGGTAGATGTTCACTGCCTGCTGGGCTGTCTCCTTCCCTGAGCTCCTTCTCAGGAGGCCTCCGTCTCGGGAAGAGTCAGTGCTACTGCTGCTTGGGGCCAGGCCCTGTGCTCAGCCCTGTCCTGAGCTACTTTGCTCATCTATATCCCCTCACCTGGGGAAAGGGTTTGGGGTTTTACCCCTACCTGGCTCAGAGAATGGGGGTGATGGGACAATCCTCTGAACCTGGTTGGGTGGTGGCAGCAAGGATGGGGAGTAGAGGGGAAATGGGGGGCTGGCACCCCCTTACCCACCCAGCCCACCCTGGGTCTTTGTAATGGCCACTGCTTGGTGGATATCTGCCCGGTGCCTGGCTGAGTGGTCGGGTCTTCTACCTGGCACCAAGTTGAGCCAGGACTCCCAAGGCCAGAAGGTGACAGATGAGGACCCCAGGGCTCCCAGCGGCCAGGCCTTTATCACATGGCTGAGCAGTAGGGGAGCCAGAGCTGAACCCAACTGCCTGGCTCCAAAGCCTGTGACTCCCGGGGCCTCAGATTCCCCAGCTGCCTGCGGCCTCTGCTTCCATGGGGATGCTAGGCTCCCCTTGCCCTCTCTCCTGATTCCAGATGAAGCCAGAGGTTCTCAGCCACCCTGAACGGTTCTCTCTCATCTACTCAGAACACCCCTTCATTGTGCCTGGCGGTCGCTTTGTGGAGTTCTACTACTGGTGAGCGCCCAGGCCTGAGAGACCAGGGGGCCTGCAGGACTGGCAGTGGTGCAGAAACCCAGGGCCAGCAGGGTGTCTTGAGCAGGGCAGAGTGCCCCACTGGCTGGTGTGCAAGGCAGAGGGAGACAGTAGGGTGGTGCCTAAGCTGCCCCTTCCCCAGGGACTCCTACTGGGTCATGGAGGGTCTGCTCCTCTCGGAGATGGCTGAGACGGTGAAGGGCATGCTGCAGAACTTCTTGGACCTGGTGAAAACGTGAGAGGGGGCCAGGCACTTCCAGCCTAGGTGGGGAGGATTGGCAGGTGTGCCATAGGCCTGGAGCTGGATTGCCTTGGTGCCAGTTGCTGGGGAGAAGGCATCTCAGCAGGCCTTCCTCTTGGCAGCTATGGGCATGTCCCCAATGGCGGGCGCGTGTACTACCTGCAGCGGAGCCAGCCCCCACTCTTGACCCTCATGATGGATTGCTACCTGACTCACACCAACGACACCACCTTCCTACAGTGGGTACCACCCTTCTTGTGCTGCTCTGCAGACCCACCCCCCACCTCAGACCTCTCAGGGCTGGGGATGGGCAGCGCGCCTGGGCTGAGGTGTTGTCTGCTTCACTCCAGGGAGAACATTGAGACGCTAGCCTTGGAATTGGACTTTTGGACCAAGAACAGGACTGTCTCTGTGAGCTTAGAGGGAAAGAACTACCTCCTGAATCGCTATTATGTCCCTTACGGGGGACCCAGGTGAGGAACTGCACAGCCCACCCCTCAATCTCTTACCTGCTCACTCTGGTTAGAGCATCACAATGCCCCGGGCAGGAGGAGGAGTGACTTAGCCTGACCTCTCAGATGGTGACACCGAGAGCCCTCTGCAATCCTGGGCTGTGGGGGCCCAAGGGCAGTTGGATCAAGACGGCTCAGCCTCCTCTTGACCACAGAGGGGCTTAGTAGCTACTAGTGCCGGGCTGCCCACCTCTCCTCTTTGCCAGGCCTGAGTCCTACAGCAAAGACGCAGAGTTGGCTGACACCTTGCCGGAAGGTGAGCAGCAGCAGGGTGAGGGAGGGCTGGGGGCAGGGCGGCTGAGCACCTCTGTGTCAGGCTCTGGTCTCCTGTCATTGGCTGCCTATCCTGCAGGCGGGACTGGCTGGGTTCCCTGCTGTGTCCTCACAGGAGACCGGGAGGCTCTGTGGGCTGAGCTCAAGGCTGGGGCCGAGTCTGGCTGGGACTTCTCGTCACGCTGGCTCATCGGAGGCCCAAACCCCAACTCGCTTAGTGGCATCCGAACCAGCAAACTGGTGCCTGTTGACCTGAATGCCTTCCTATGCCAAGCAGAGGAGCTGATGAGCAAATTCTATTCCAGGCTGGGTGAGCACCCCAGGAGGGAAGGGTAAGCAGGGAGTCTGGTTTCCTGCCTCAGACTTGGCAATAGAACTGGAAGTAGGACCCTGGGGTGACAGGCCTTCAGCAACCCAGCCTGTCGAGCCCCGCCCTAGTGGACGCCTGCACTCACATTTGTGTACCAGACAAGAGGACAAACGGAGCCCACCCTAATCCCCTCTTCCTCCCTTTCTTACTGTGAGGGTCTCTAGGGTCTGTGAGGGGAACCCTAGTCCACACATCCAAAATCCATCCACTCCCTCTCCTCAGACAGCTGTTCTTGACCCCCTGAGAGCTAGGGGAATCCACTCAGCCAATACCCTTGGGAGGATAGACCCTGGGACAGATCAGCTCCAGTGGTTCCCTGGGAGCAGTGTGGGGCCATATGCTCAGGAAATTCCAGGACCTAGAGACCAGAAGTGTGGTCGGTTCCAGGTCGGCACATCCCTTTGGTCATCAGGGTGTCTTAGCCCTTGCAGAGAAACACAAAGGGTGGAGGCCAAAGTAGAGCCACGAAGGGCTTGGGGCCCGCAGGCAGGGCGCTGGCTACTGGGTCTAAAAGCAGTACTACCCCAGGCAACGACTCCCAGGCCACAAAGTACAGAACCCTGCGGGCGCAGCGCTTGGCCGCACTGAATGCAGTCCTGTGGGATGAGGAGACCGGTGCCTGGTTCGACTACGACCTTGAGAACAAGAAGAAGAACCAAGAGTTTTACCCATCCAACCTCACTCCACTCTGGGCCGGGTGTTTCTCTGACCCTGGCGTGGCGGACAAGGCTCTGAAATACCTGGAGGTGAGGACACAGCAGGTGGCTCGGGTCCACTGCAGGCAGCACCGCCCCCTCCCGACCCTGAGCAGGACCTGCAGGGGAGGCCGCTTCCTCCGGCTGTGCCTCTTGTCCCAGCCTGTGGGTCCTGCGGAGCCACCGGGGGTCAGCTGTGAGCCAAGAAGAAAAGAGTCAAGAAGGGGACATCTGGCTTCCTGTGGGGCCCAGTATCCTGTCCTGGCTCCCAGTCCAGCCCCACTCACAGTCATGGGAATGTCTGGGACCTTCTAGGACAGCCGGATCCTGACTTACCAGTATGGAATCCCGACCTCTCTCCAGAAGACAGGCCAGCAGTGGGATTTCCCCAATGCCTGGGCCCCCCTGCAGGACCTGGTCATCAGAGGTAAGGAGGCAGGGCTGGCACAGCCAAGGGCCCTCCCCAGGGTGTAGAGGTGGGCCTCCCTGGTGCTGGGGAGGCGTTAACAAAAGATGCAGGCCCCGTGTCCTTTCTCTCACTCCTCTGCTCTCCTGGCCTCCACTCGGCAAACATTTATGTCCACCCGACCTGTCCAGTGCAATCAGTCCTGTTTGCCCTTCAAACCAGCGCCCTCGATTAAGGGCAGTTTGGCCCGTGGTCTCAGAAAGGAAGTCGTAGGACCCAGGCCTCTTTCCCTCCTTGGGGAGAGTAGGGTGCAGCCTCTGCTCTGTCTGGGATGGGAGACCTGGAGGTTGAGTCCTGCCTGCGATGGGGTCTAGGCCTGGCCAAGGCACCTTTACCTCGGGCCCAGGAAGTGGCTTTCCAGCTGGCTCAGAATTGGATCCGAACCAACTTTGATGTCTACTCGCAAAAGTCAGCCATGTATGAGAAGGTGAGCTGGCCTGAGCCCTCCCACCACCCCGAGGGCATCCCAGTGTTGAGGTGGGTCAGGCTTGGCAGCAGGGCCCAGGGCCGGCACAGCTGGGATGGTGGCGGCACCCAGTGGCCGCTCCTGGGCACTGCAGGGGCTGCTGGGCAGGCAGAGCAGCTTCTCCCCAAGGGCTCCGGTTGTTTGTTGTTCCTGGAGCTGGGGGCAGTGCCTGACCTACACCCCACCCGCTTGTCCCCAGTATGACATCAGCAACGGTGGACAGCCTGGTGGGGGAGGAGAGTATGAAGTTCAGGTGAGCAGGCCAGGGGTGGGCTGGCCAATGCCCTACAGGGAACTCCTGGGCTCTGCTGCCCACGACCCCCACCCAAGGCCTCAGTGTGCTCACCTGCATGTTGGCCCAGGGGACGAGCTGACTGGTGCTTCCTGTACTGCTGGGGTTAGGCAGGGCCAGTGCCCCTGGGGAGAGAACCCACAGCCCCCACCAAGGGTCTGGGGCTTCCCCAGAAACCGGGCCCCACTGCCCCGCCTCTCCCAGGAGGGCTTTGGCTGGACGAATGGCGTGGTCCTGATGCTGCTGGACCGCTATGGTGACCGGCTGACCTCAGGGGCCCAGCTGGCTTTCCTGGAGCCCCACTGCCTGGCGGCCACTCTTCTGCCCAGCCTCCTGTTCAGCCTCCTGTCACGGTGACAGCCCTCCCCTCTTCACCTGGCCCCAGCTCCTGTCCCATTAAACCTCTGCACCAGTTCCCATCTTCCCCTGCCTCTTCATGCCCTCCTACCTCCCAGCCTGTCCTCAGAGTGAAGTGGGGGGCAGGTTCATGACCTGGAGGTCATGGGTTAGGGCCTAGCTCCCTCCTGGAACCTTGAACAGGGTGGAAATCCTGCTCTAGGGGGAAAACCTATCCCTCCTACCCCAAGTGCCCCAGCGCCAAGTCCCACACCTCCGGCCTTCCACTCACTTCCGTAGTCCAAAGGCTTTATTGTTCTGCTGAAATGCTTACAAATACTGAAAACCCCCAGCCTGGGCCCACGCAACCAAGGGCTTAATGCTGGGAAGGAGAGAAGGGGAGGCGGGCTTTGTGTTAAGGCGTGAAGGGCGAGGCCGGACAGCTGGAGGCCTGGTCCTCCACTCTCCATTTCCATCGCCCTTTGGAGGCTGAAGGAAGGGCAGTGGCACCACAGGGCCCTTCCCCTCTGCTGCATCATCTCCTGCTCAGGCTTTCCCTCTAGGAGCATCGGAGGAATCCTCTTTCCCTGTCGGAAACTTGACCCTGTACAGAACTCAACTATAACCTTTCTAGCTTCCCCTCCCAACCGCATTGCTCCTCCTCTGTTCCCTAGATCCCCCGGCTTCATCCCTTCTGGCTCTAAGCAAGGCACCAGTGGAAGGGAGAGGGCTGGACTGGGGGGCTGGCAGGCTGTGCATAAGGGCTGAAGACACAGGCATGGGGCAGGGAACAGGTGTTCAGTCCCTTTCCCCTAGCATGAGATGCCCAGGGGCCTGGGCTGGAGAGATGATGGCACGTACCCTCAGATGGCCCATAGCTGAAGCAGTGGGCTGGGCCACAGAGCTGCAGCAATTAGTATGTAACCATGGCAATGAAGCAGTCGCTATGGTAACCATGGTGATGGGTCTGCAACTAGGGGATGGACCTGGGACCTCAAGGATGACACTTGAGATCTCTGGCCCTTGAGCAAGGTGATACAAAGGATATGGGAAAGGAGAACAATGGGGCAGAGTGGGGTTTGAGAAGTGGGAAGTGGGCTGCCTGAGCTATTACCCCACTCTGGATGTGGTTCTGCTCAGCCCCCAAAGCCCCTGGCAAAGGGGTCTGAGGCAGGAGGGGATCTTTGGCAGCTTATGGTACCATAATTTGTCTTTTAGAAAAGAGAAAACAGGCTGGGGAGAGCAGGTGTCAGGTCGGAGCTGAGGCCCTCTCTGTAACAGCTCCTCAGCCCTGGCTGGGCCCGGGGCAGGACCCTAAAGGGTTACTGCAAGTTCTGGGCTCCCAGGAGGCAGCAAAGCCACTTCCACTTTTCTTCTTCTGGCTGGTTCTTCAGGAGGCCAGAGCCCAGAAACTCACAGGACCAAGCTCTTTACAGAATATTAAAGTCTTCTTATACAAAAGCCTCAGTTGTGCTCTGCCAGGAGGCCCACAGCAGTTAGTTCATGAACTGAGTGTAGCCCTCAGCCCCTGTGACGATGACATCCATCCAGATGCGCATGGCCTCTGCAGATGGGGCCACCATGTAGTACAGCCGGTCATGGGTCTTCACGCAGAAGGTGAGGGCTGGGTTTGGGCTCTGCCAAGGGAAGAGAGGAAGGTCTAAGATGGGGCTCACCCATGCCCAGGAATAGTCTCACCTGCCTCCCTATCTGCCCTTTCCCCTCCCAGCCCCCAGAAAGCCCTGGAGCTTAGGACTGAGTCCTAAATAGGCCCAGAGCCTAGTCCCCACCAGTCCATGTGAGCCCCAGGCTGAAATGTTCCCTTCTCACACCACAGCAGTCCTGGGCTCTCTAAACTCCCTGGACCCTGACAGAGCTATACCCTGACAAGGGGGGCTCTGGTCCTTGACACCCCAAGTTCAAAAGTGAGTATCAAGAGGATCAGATACAAAGGGCTATTCCAGTGAGGACCAGAGTTTCCTCTCAGCAAAACATGGGCAGAGAGAAAAAGCTATAAGTAGGATGCTAGGCCCCGGGACCCCAGAGGAGCAGAGACCAGGACTGGGGTGGGCATCAGAGGGTTGGTGGCAGGGAGGCTGACTTGCATTAGGGAAGCAGGCCCCAGCCTCAGATATCTCCTGTGTATCAATTTCTCCCTATCAAATCTAGTCTCTGAGGGTCCCCTCCACCCCTTCCAGCCATCCCTTCTGTATCAGCCCCCCATGGGGAGATATCCTGCTGTCATTTCCAGGAGAGGAGGGAGGCAGCAAGGAGAGGGAGGCACCCAAGCCCAGAGGAGCTTCTTGCTCTTTGCAACCCGCTTTCTGCTCCTCTCTTGGGCCTGGGGGAAGTGAGGGGGGATGAAGGGGAGAGTCAAGGGTCAGGGATGAGTGAGGTACAGGAGGTGTTAATGTGCTGGTTACAGCTAAGTGGGGAGGGGTACCTCAGTCACCATAGTGAAGCGGAAAAACCTCTTCTGGGAAGGGGAGAGGGAGAAAGGAAGAGAAAGTTGACAAAGAGAACAAGGACTGGGTTGGAGCCTCTGTAGAGAGCAGGCTGGAGGCCTTTGCTCCCAGAGCCCCACCAGGCCACCCCTTCCCCATGGCTGTCCCTCTGGCCCCCCTCTGGTGCCCTCCACCCCTGACCTTGGCTGCACTGCGCAGGTGGTCGTAGTACACTTCCTCAATGGCCTGGAAATAGATGACTCCCTTCAGCTTCGTCTCATGCTTGTCTGCAAAGCAAGTAAGGGTGGGCTATGGAGCCAGTCACACTTCAGGTCTAGCTCCATTTATGTGGAGTTCCACCGCCTGAGCTTCCAAATCTGGGAAATGGGGTGAAGATCCCAGTCTCCCAAGACCCCCAAACAGAACCCAATACAGAATCCTAAAGATATGGATAGTGCTCAGCCTCATTCATAATCACAGAGAAATACAAATCAGAGCTTCACTGAGAGACCACTTCTCGCCTAACCCAATGACGAAAACATACAATAAATATACAGCACGCTTTTGGCAAGTCTATGGTGAAGGAGGTAGTCTAACGACAGGTGGGAGTATAAATTGGTAAAATCCTTATGAACGATTTGGCCATGTCTATCAAAATTAGAAAGGCATTTATCTTTTGATCCAATGCTTACATTTAGGAGAATTTCTCTTTTCACATATACAAAGTAACATATACAAGATTATTAAGTATAGTATTGTCTATAGTCACAGAAGATTGGAAACAACCAAAATATCAATCAAGTGGAGACTGGTTAATAAGTTAGTGTGTGCCACATCACAGAAGACTAAATACAGCTGTTAAGTAAAATGATATAGGCCAGGTATATACATATATATATTAACGCCTGTAATCCCAGCATTTTGGAAGGCCGAGGAGGGTGGATCACCTGAGTTCAGGAGTTCGAGACCAGCCTGGCCAACATGGTGAAACCCCCGTCTCTACTCAAAATGCAAAAATAAGCCAAGTGTGGTGGTGCATGCCTATAATCCCAGCTATTCGGGAGGCTGAGGCAGGAGAATCACTCGAACCCGGGAGGCGTAGGTTGCAGTGAACCGAGATCACACCACTGCACTCCAGCCTGGGCAAAAAGAGCAAACCTCTGTCGCAAAAAAAAAAAAAAAAAGAAAGAAAGAAATATCTGATACAGATACAGACTCAGAAATAAGCCTATAGTATATACCCAGATATAATATCTAGATATAGGGCCGGGCGCGGTGGCTCAAGCCTGTAATCCCAGCACTTTGGGAGGCCGAGACAGGCGGATCACAAGGTCAGGAGATCGAGACCATCCTGGCCAACACGGTGAAACCCCGTCTCTACTAAAAATACATAAAAAACTAGCCGGGCGAGGTGGCGGGCGCCTGTAGTCCCAGCTACTCGGGAGGCTGAGGCAGGAGAATGGCGTAAACCCGGGAGGCGGAGCTTGCAGTGAGCTGAGATCCGGCCACTGCACTCCAGCCTGGGCTACAGAGCGAGACTCCGTCTCAAAAAAAAAAAAAAAATCTAGATATAGATAAATTTGATATAGAATGATCTCTAAGACACATTAGGAGGTGAAAAAGGAATGTACTGTATGCCACCTTTTGTGCAAGAAAAAGTATTTGTTTATATTCTCCTACAGAAACTCTACAAAGGGCCGGGTGCGGTGGCTCAAGCCTGTAATCCCAGCACTTTGGGAGGCCGAGGCGGGCGGATCACGAGGTCAGGAGATCGAGACACTGGCTAACACAGTGAAACCCAGTCTCTACTAAAAATACAAGAAAATTAGCTGGGCGAGGTGGTGGGCGCCTGTAGTCCCAGCTACTCAGGAGGCTGAGGCAGGAGAACGGCATCAACCCCGGGGGGGCGGAGCTTGCAGTGAGCCGAGATCGCACCACTGCACTCCAGCCTAAGGCACAGAGCAAGACTCCGTCTCAAAAAAAAAAAAAAAAAAAAAGAAACTCTACAAGGATACACAAGAGATTAATGAAAGTAGTTACCTGTACTGGGTGGGGCATAATTCTCAATTTAAACCTTTTTATATATTTTTAATTTTTGAACTATATGAATGCGTTTACCTATTTTTTTTGAGACGGCGTTTCACTCTGTTGCCCAGACTGGAGTGCAGTGGCACGATCTCGGCTCACTGTAACCTCCGCCTTCCAGGTTCAAGCAGTTCTCTGACTCAGCCTCCTGAGTACCTGGGATTACAGGAGCCCGCCACCATGCCTGGCTAATTTTTTTACAGGCGTGAGCCACCGCGCCCGGCTACCTATTTTTTTTAAAAAAAGAGAGGAAGTAGCCGGGTGCGGTGGCTCAGGCCTGTAATCCCAGCATTTTGGGAGGCCGAGGCAGGTGGATCACCTGAGGTCGGGAGTTTGAGACAAGCCTGACCAACATGGAGAAACCCTATCTCTACTAAAAATACAAAATTAGCCAGGCATGGTGGCGGGCGCCTGTAATCCCAGCTACTCGGAAGGCTGAGGCAGGAGAATCACTTGAACCTGGGAGGCAGAGGTTGTGGTAAGCCGAGATCGCGCCACTGCACTCCAGCCTGGGCAACAAGAACAAAACTCCGTCTCAAAATAATAAAATAATAAATAAATAAATAAATAAAATAAAATAAAATAAAAAGAAAGGAAGCACACTCCCTTGATGTGTACAGAGCATTTAGCATATACATATAGCATATAGCCTCTGGAAGTCAGAGGTGGCAGGAAAGGGGCAAACTACCTGAGCAGAGGTGACCATTCAGTGAGAAGGGGCAGGATTCCTGTCAAGGGAAAGCACAGGGCCTGGGCCACCTTGTCTGTGGCACTGCTCAGATGCTACAGCTGATATCCTTAACAGTGAGCCTGAGTCCTACAGGAAAGGTCACGCCAATCACTAAACTCAATGGTGCCGGCTGGAAGTAAGCTCCTCCCCGAGTGCTCCTCCTCTCCCCAACCTCCGTGGCTTGGTAAAGGCAACTTACAGACTGGTGCCAACATGTCCCTCCAGCCTTGTATCACAACCTTCCCCTGCATGAGTCCCAAGTGAGAAGCTCAGGCTTCTCACTGTTCCCTTAGTAATACACTTTGTATGCTGGAACTGTCTCCTCCAGCCCATTTCCTTGGCAAACTCCTAAACAATCTTCAAGATCCATCGCAAAATGTCACCATGACAGTGCACAGTTGTGCTCTCCTGTGTTCCCACAGCACAGATGCCCCTCTGTATAGAACTGATGCTGCATCGGAATCCTCCTTTATCCATTCATGGTCTACCTCCCCCAACACAAACAACTATGTGCCTGGCACACAGTAGGTACTCAATGCTGAATGAATGAATCCTAGACACCGGGATTCAGAGAGAAGTCAGAGACCCTTCTCTTAGGAAACTACAATCTCACAGGGAGGAAAATACAGACACTCAGCTATGTAAATAGCTAGTAAAGGCATGGCTAGGAACTCCATGAGACCACCTACGCATCACAGGTTTTCATGAGTATTAAATGAAAGAACACATTTAAGGTATTCAGCACAGTGTGTGGCACATAACATGACACTGTTATTATATCATTACACTCCTGGATTGATGTCACATGGAAAAACAGATGCTGGATAATGCAGGGGTTCAGAGGAGGATGGGAATCACTCCTAGTAAGGTGGGGTCAGGAAAGGCTTCCAAGAGATAATATGTAATCTGGACTCCATGCAATGAGGGGGTTTCTATCGAGTTGGCAGGAAGAGGGCCCAAGCGGAATAGGCACGGCACCCAGGGCCCTTATCCAGGCCCATTTCTGACATTTCCTCCTTGGAAAAGGACCAGCCCTGCCTGGCTCTGGGCCTGCTCAGCCCTCCAGCCCCTGTTCTCTTTCATCCCTTCCTTCACAGGAAATAGTAACACACTCCTGCCTCCGCTTCCTTACCACCCACCTATCCTCAATCTTGTGCAATCTGGCTCCTGGCCCCATGCACAGCAGAAAGCCTTCTCTTGACAAGCTCCCATCCCTGAGTCTAACAGCCTTTGGGCCACATCTTTCTTGGCCTTTCTGCAGCATCCATCATCGCTGGTAACACCTCCTGCTTGTGAATGTCTGCTTCTTTGGCTGGCTTCCTTCCCTGTTTCTGCTCCCATTTCTATTCCTGCCATCTGAACTTGGTCTCCTTTTGTTTCACAAACGCTAACTAAGGCCACATATGCCAAGCACCAGCCCAGCACCTGGCATGTGGTTAGTGCTGGCTTCCTGTCTCCTGCCCCTTCTCCCTCTGCTGGTCTCTCCTCTTTCTCCTTCCCCACACAGGTAGGCCTGTCCCAGGGTTTGGCCCTCTCCCTCCCCTCTTCTCTGCTCTGAAGTCTGACTGCCCAGGTTCAGACTTATCTCTGTCTCTTAGGAGCTGTGGGACCTTGGGCAATTTACTTAACCTCTCTGAGCATCATTTTCCTTATCTGTAAAATGGCATAAAAATAGTGTTTCCCTATAGGATTATTTCAAAGATTAATGAGATGATACATTCAGAGTGCTTAGCATAGCACCTGGCTCATTCAAGTGCTTGATAAAGGTTATCTGCTATTACTATTATTCCACCTGATTTAACTATTACTCCACCTCTAATCCTGACCATCCTCCTAAACCTAGATGTCCCAGAGGCACCTCAATCTCAACATGCCTCAAATGGAACTCTTTTCCCCAGGCCTGTTTCTTCCTCTCCAAAGTCCCTAGTCCCTCTACCTTCCTGGCGCAGAGAGAAACATGGGACACCTGTGCTTCTGTCTCTCCTGCCTCCTCAAAACACCCAGGACCCAGGCTGGTCAGGGAAGGCTTCTTAGAGGAGCCAGCAGGTGATCAGGGACCAGGTTAGGGGGGAAATGGGCACTCCAGACCTGAGCATCTCTGGCACCAAACTCTGCAGCCCTTTCCCCTCTTCTGAGCTCCTAGCAGGATTGCTCTTCCCAGCTCTGTGGCTGGGTGAGGCTGTGTGACTGGCAGACAGCCCCACCTATGAATTGTGGACAAAAATGATGTGTGTCACTTCCCAGCTGAGACATTTAATACCAAGGCCAGGCTCACTTAAGCCTCTCTTTCCCTATGCCACTGTGGCCAGAAATGTTCCCAAAAGGCATGCTGAAGTAAAGACAACACTGATGCAGGGCAGAGCCCCCATCAACTCACGATGTGCAGTCCACATGTATCGGGCATAAGGAAACCTAGTACTTGTAAGTCACTAGGATTTTCCTTTTTAATATTTCTTTTTTTTTTTTTTTTGAGATGGCGTCTTGCTCTATCACCAGGCTAGAGTGCAGTGGCATGATCTCAGCTCACTGCAACCTCTACCTCCCGGGTTTAAGTGATTCTCCTGCCTCAGCCTCCTGAGTAGCTGGGACTACAGGCATGTGCCACCATGCTCAGCTAATTTTTGTATTTTTAGTAGAGACGGGGTTTCACCATGTTGGCCAGGATGGTCTCGATCTCTTGAGCATGTGATCTGCCCACTTCGGCCTCTCAAAAGTGCGGGGATTACAGGCATAAGCCACCATGCCCGGCCTTTTAATTAATTTTTTTGAGACAGAGTCTCACTCTGTTGTCCAGGCTGGAGTGCAGTGGTGCAATCTCGGCTCACTGCAACCTCTGTCTCTTGGCTTCAAGCAATTCTCGTGCTCAGCCTCCTGAGTAGCTGGGACTACAGGCGCATGCCACCATGCCCAGCTAATTTTTGTACTTTTAGTAGAGACAAGGTTTCACCATTTTGCCCAGGCTGGTCTCAATCTCCTAGCTTCAAGCTATTTGCCCGCCTTGGTCTCCCAAAATGCTGGGATCACAGGTGTGAGCCACTGCACCTGTACAGCCACTGGGATTTTATGACTTCTTGTTACTGCGGCATACCTTACCTTCTCCTGACTAGGGTATAACACAGCATCCCACGCTCCAAGTGGGAAAAGTACAAAGGGAGTTCCAGGGATGGGAAACTAGGCTAGAGGCTCGAACGGAGAGAGCTGACGGCGCAAGAGGGTCTAGTCGGCCTGTTCCTGGGCTATCTTGAGCACTCCTTGGCACTGTTCAACTGCTTGTCTTGGAGTCTTTGATGGAATCTGTCCAAGGGGGAGTTCCCAGCCCAACTCCGACCATAAGACCCCATGCTCCTGCAGAGCCTGGATGTCTCCTATCAGCATACCCATTGTGCATTGTTATAATTCTTGTCTGCTTCCCCGACTATAAGCTCCATGAGAGAGCTGTGGCCATCTTACTTATCACCAGAGCCTAGAACAGTGCCTGGAACTTATTAGATGCTTAGTAACATTGCTGAATGAAGCAATGAATGAATGAACACTAAATGGAGGTGAACCAGGTACATTGTGTACATTTCAGGGAAGGAGGGCAAGGCCCAGTCCAAGCCTCTGGTCCCCTACTTGGAAGCTTGGCCTCCTTCTAGAAGGCCAGCCATCCTGGGTAACAGAGCCCAGGGGTCCTGGCTGGCCCCCGGGACGGCCTTGTTGGAACTCACCCACATAATAGGAAAGGGTGCGCTTGAGCCGGTCGAAGACAAACCAGCGCTTCTTCCATGATTTAATCTTGCCGCCCATCTTGACTAAGTAGCCACGGCAGACCTGGTGGGAAGCAGGAGTAAGGAAGGACCCAAATGTGCAGCCCTTAAGCCTTAAGTGTGTGCCATCGCCTGTGCCTGTATTCATGGGGGACTGTCCCCAACATCTCTTCAGGCCAGCACACCAGGTCCTGGGACAGAGATCTGGTTAGATAAGGGTAGAGACTGACGCCACTATTCCAACGACCCAGGAGGTGCCTCTCACCATGGGGTCCTCCCTCTCCCCAGCACCCCAGGGCCACACACGCCTTGTACCTTGCTGCTGAGCACCACGTGCAGGCAGGTATCAACACCATGGCCTGATGACTCAATATGTGTCTTCAGGTCAAAGTCCTCCTTCCGGATTGGCAGGTAGCGGGTCAGGGGTCGTGCCTGGGAGCAAGAGGGAGGGTCAGGAGAGTCTCCTCTCTTCCCTCATTATTTCCCTGTCCAGGCCCCTTGGCTTCACTTCTAAACCCCAACAGCCTGACATCACCCATCCCCAACCCATGGTGGTCACTCTGGCTCCATAGGACTTATGGCAAAAGTGGGGACCTACCATGCCTACGTTGACTCTATCTAGGGCCAGGCAAACTGCGAAGTCACTCTGTGCCTCAGTTTTCCCACCTATGACCAAGACACGGCATCTTTGTCTTGCCCTGTCCCTCCTTTCCCTCCTGAGCCAAACAGAATAAAGCAAGAGGCCAGATAAGAACATGCTCTGGGAAGAAAAGCCCAATAAGAAATCTAGTCTCTGACTTCCCATGGGACCTTGTTTGGGTCACATCCCTTCTCTGGGCCTCAGTTTCCTTCCATGTAAAACACGGGCTTTGAACTAGGTAATTACTAAGATTTACTCTACCTCTGATACTAACTAGAATTTTCAGTCAGCTGGAATATTTTTCTACTCTTCCTTTCCTAGAAGAACATTAAAATGGCCAGGAAACATCACACATTATTTAAAGAAAAAACAAAACACACAACCCCACAGATAGCTGATTCTACCCATCTCCCACACCAGACACCAGTGGCCACTGCTGCAATGCCTGAGCCCCAGGATAGGGGCTAGAAGAGAGACTCCCAGAGCAGTCACTGACTGAAGCAGGAAAAGGAAACCAGGCATTTTACAAATATTCCAACCACAGGGGTAAAATTCACAGAGCTTCATTTTTTTTGTTGTTGTTTGTTTTTTTTTCCTGAGACAGAATTTCACTCCGTCATCCAGGTTGGAGTGCAGTGGCACGATCTCAGCTCACTGCAACCTTCATCTCCTGGATTCAAGCAATTCTTATGCCTCAGCCATCAGAGTAAGCTGGGATTACAGGTGTGTGATACCATGTCCAGCTAATTTTTGTATTTTTTGTAGTGATGGGGTTTCGCCATGTTGGCCAGGCTGGTCTCTGAACTCCTGGCCTCAAGGGATCTGTGTACCTTGGCCTCCCAAAGTGCTGGGATTACAGGTGTGAGCCACTGTGCCCAGCCCCTTCTCATTATTTCCCAAACCCAATCCAGTTGACCTATCCCTTAGAATTTATTTTGTTGCATTGTAGGAAATGAGGGAGCTGTGATCACTGCTTGGGAAAGATTCCACGGGACTCCCAACCTGGGGAAGCCTACAGAGACCTAATCAGAAGGGACAGCCTATCTAAGTCCTACAGATTCTCATGGGGGGTTGTAGGAGTCAGGATTTGGGACCAGAGACATGGGCAGATTTCCCAGCCCAAACCAATTTCTCCTTCTGCTTTCAATTGTTCTGCTCAAGTCTCCTGTTTAAGGAGAAAGGGTAGGGCTGGCTTTTGGGCAAGGAGGGATTTCTGTCCCGAAGAGAAACTAGTACAGTTCTGTCTTGGAGACGTAAACCAAAAGTCAGAGTGAGGTCATCCACTGATGATGGGGACTGGAGATGAAAGGTCCTGTAGGGTGTGGGGCAGCACACCCTGAAGTTCCACATGCAGGAAGGGCAGCAGGGGAAGCAGAAGGGAAGGTGCAATGCAGGCTCATGAAGCAGATCTGAAGCCCTGGAGAGGCCAAGGGGAGCCACTCTGATTCTTGACTACCAGCTCCCATCTCTGGGACACCTATCCAGACCCTTTTCTCTGACCCTGGATGTCTGCAAGGTGGCCTGTCACATCCTTACAACCCACTACCCCAGCACACACACACACATTTGAACAGTCCTGGTAGGTCTATGTTTTGGGGTCAATGAGTCCCAGGTAGAATTCTGCTTGTGTTAAGCCAACAGCAATCTTTTCTGGAGTAGAACAGGTCTTACAGCCCAACACAGAAACCCTGGGGTCTCCCCACTTCTCTACAGCCCTCACCGTCAAGCCAACCACTGTGCTCCACCGCCCATTCACCTGGGAAAATTGTTTCTCCCGCATCTTGACCTCCTTCTCCACCAGCTGCTGCCTCCGGGCACTCTCACTCTGTAGCCTCCGTTCTACCTGCTCACGCCTCCGCCGCTCCTCCTCCAGGGCCTGCCGCCGCAGCTCCATCTCCCGCTCCTGCCCCCAAAGCCAAGGGGTCAGCACCTATGGCCATCCTCTTCCCCCCACTGGCCCTCGTCACACCTGTGCAGGGCTGCAGGAGGCATCCACCTCAGGGTAGTCTGGCATGAGGAGGCATCATCTTCAAAGCCCACCCTCTCCAAGAGCCCTGGCTGGTTAAAGAGAAATGCTTTAAGCATGACTGTCCTGACTTCAAACCCTGGCCCTGCTACCACTATGGGCTCTGTGATCCTGATAAAATCATTTAAACTTTGTTTGTTTTTTTGTTTTGTTTTGTTTTGTTTTTGAGACGGAGTCTTGCTCTGTCACCCAGGCTGGAGTGCAGTGGCCGGATCTCAGCTCACTGCAAGCTCCGCCTCCCGGGTTCAGGCCATTCTCCTGCCTCAGCCTCCCCAGTAGCTGGGACTACAGGCGCCAGCCACCTCGCCCGGCTACTTTTTTTGTATTTTTTTTAGTAGAGACGGGGTTTCACCGTGTTAGCCAGGATGGTCTCGATCTCCCGACCTCGTGATCCGCCCGTCTCGGCCTCCCAAAGTGCTGGGATTACAGGCTTGAGCCACCGCGCCCGGCCTGTTTGTTTTTTTTGTTGGAGACTGAGTCTTACTCTGTCACCCAGGCTGGAGTGCAATGGCATGATCTCGGCTCACTGCAACCTCTGCCTCCCAGGTTCAAGTGATTCTCCTGCCTCAGCCTCCCAAGTAGCTGGGATTACAGGCACCTGCCACCACGCCCGGCTAACTTTTTTGTATTTTTAGTAGACAGAGTTTCACCAGGTTGGCCAGGCTAGTCTCAAACTCCTGACCTCAGGTGATCCGCCTGCCTTGGCCTCCCAAAGTGCTGGAATTACAGGCGTGAGCCACCGCACCCAGACATTTAAACTTTTTAAGCCTCAATTGCCTCATTTGTGAAATGAAGTTAAGAATACTCATTCAGCCAGGCGCGGTGGCTCACGCCTGTAATCCCAGCACTTTTGGAGGCCAACGTGGGCGGATCACGAGGTCAGGAGATTGAGACCATTCTGGCTAACACGGTGAAACCCCGTCTCTACTAAAAATGCAAAAAATTAGCTGGGCGTGGCGGCGGGCGCCTGTAGTCCCAGCTACTTGGGAGGCTGAGGCAGGAGAATGGCGTGAACCCGGGTGGCGGAGCTTGCAGTGAGCCGAGATCGCGCCACTGCACTCCAGCCTGGGCACTGAGCGAGACTCCGTCTCAAAAAAAAAAGAAAAAAAAAAAAAAGAATACCCATTCCTGGAATTATAGTGAAAATGAAATTAGATCATGTATATAAATGCCCATTACTGATTCCAGTAGGAAAGCACTCGAAAAATAAATGGGGCTCTGACAATTGTATCTGAATTCTCGGAACATGGGTTATCTAGATAACTTTTTTTGACAGCTAATATATAGTCCTTTCCCAATCACTAACTGAAGGCCTTTTGAAACTCCAAATTAGAAACATCTGCTATCGAACTTCAAACTTTATGGGCACAAAGTGACTACAGACTAAGGTCAGAACTGAACTTATAAAAGCCACTATAAAAGGATTTTAGAAGTCATTAAAACAAATAATTAAATACAGAGCATGTCAGTGATGCTTTATATGTCTTAATTACTAATAAAGACCTCCTATACCATTAACTCCCATTTACTATTTCTTCCCAGCTCAAAACTCAGCAGAATCTCCTTTCCCCACATTTGCCAGGAGATGCTTACACATTTGCCATACTTAGACATAAATAAGATAGGAGGCATTCTTTTCTGGCTGGTCCTCCATTCAAACTGTCAGTATCTGTTTTTTATTAAATCCCTCAAACTGCTGACCTTACTCTCTGTGTCCCACTCACATCTCAAACATGCACAGTGCCTCGAATGGTGGACACAGAACAGCTTCTGCAGATCCTTTATTTATTCTCCTTCCTAGGCACACATTTCATCAGCCGGCCTATGCCCAGGATAAACCACGGGTCCCTCTTTGCTGAATCCCAGCTCCATGTCCATGTGAAGGAGCTGTCAGCCCTCTCTGCTCCCAAGGCTCCCCAGCCAACACCTCTACTCTGACTTGGACATCTGCCTCCTCCTCTGGTCTATACTTCACCCACAGTTCCTGCCTTTCCTAACCAGTCCCAAGAGGAATGGCCTGCCATGCAGGTAGACAGGAATCAAAATTCCTGTAGTTGCCAAAAAGTCTACAGAAGTAAACATGCAAAAACTGGAAGTTTCCATACAAGAAATTATTGGTTGGAGAATGGTTACTGTGCTGCCTTCTCTGTTCCTAAGAGCCATGAAGTTGTAATCTCACCAAGGTTCCCTAAACCCGTTTGAGGAATACAACCTTTTAAAACATTTTCTACCCCAAGGGAATGTGGCAAGGCTAATATGGCTGGAAGGGCTTGAGGTGGAGCACAGGCCCTTGACAGGCAACAGGCAGCTCTGTGCCCCATCGCCTTCTGCCTCCCTGATCCAGGTCAGACTCACCCTCGACTCCATGAGCCGGTTCTTCTCTGCATGAGCCTCTTTCAGCATCTTCTCCATCTCCTCGATCTTCCCCATGTCCAGACCACTCGCACTGGGGAGAGAAGGGGAAGAGGAGGTGCATCAAGGAGCTGAGGCGGTGGCTGAAGGAGGCTGTGGGCCCAGGCGTGGGGGGTACCTGGACATGTTGTCAGGGGAGCAGGCCGAGTTGCCCCCAGTGGAGATGCTGGTCTCCATGCTGTCAGAGCTCTCCAGACTCAGTGTATCGTAGGCGTGCTCACCCTCCTCCCCACGCTCCCGCCCCGCAGGCAGGTGGTGTAGGATAGAGTGGTGCATGAGAGTGGGGAAGCCCGAGGGGCCCGCTGGGAAGGGGGCTGCCCCGTGCAGGGCATCCCACTGGCACTGTGCCTCAGCTGCCGCTTTCTGCTTCAGCTCAGCCAGTCGCCGCCGTTGCTCTTCAATCACCTGTTGTCCTGCAGGAGAGACAGATGGGAGTCACAGTGGGCTCCCCACCCAGCTAAGGAGCAGGCCAGTGGCAGCACCACACACAGAAGGAGGGGCAAGCAGGGAGAGGTTAACACAGAGCAGCCCCCTCTCCCCGCAGCTTCCCTAAGGCCCCTGCAGCTCCAGGCCTGGCTGCTCTGCCAATGCTTCAGTCGCCTGCACAACCGGCCACAGATGCAGAGTCTGGTCAGTGCTCTTTCGCATCCTGAGTCCACATAGGACACCAAACCTACCCAAATAGTGCCCGGACAGCATGACAGCCAGCTGGCTCCAGCTCACAACCAAGGCCTAAGTAGGTCTAGGCAGGATGCATGCACCCACCCTGCCTGCTGGAGAAGGAAGAAAGAAGAGATGGCGGAAACCCCATGAGCACCCAGAATGCCAATGCAGACCCCCCTGCGATGCAGAAGCAAAAGCAACAAACGCGGGAAAGAAGGCAGGGGAGACACGGTAGAGCACAGCTGAGGGCAGAAGAGAGGCCAGCTGGAGGGGTGAGGCCAGCAGACACCCCAACCCAGCTCAGCCTGGGACCCTGCCTGCAGGCAGTGGGGACCTGGGCAGGACACATCATGCTGATGCCAGGGCAGGGGCTGCCTGGCCAAAGCAATGCCCTCTGTGACCAACGTTCTACCTGCTGGGTCGTCGGTTGGGAGGGGCTCGGCGGGAAGCGACTCGACTGGCGTGGGGGACCCCGGGCAGAGGGTACGGTAGAGACACAGAGCGGGTAAGAGGAGAGAGAGGCACAGACATGGGCTTTCAAAACAACCAAATTGCACACAAGCAACAAGGACTCCTGGGTCCCCAGAGCCAATATCTCAGGCAACCATTTCTAGAAGTAATCAAATCCATCCCCTGCCTCCAGAGAGGGCAATGTCTAACCCGACTCAGGTCAACAAGCAGTTCCCTTATTGGCTAGGCTCTCTAGGAAAGATGTCACAGTCCCCTAGGCCCTTAGTCTCCGGCCCTGAAGGCTTTAGATAAATATCCAGGAAGCTCTTCTTTAGGTACCCACTCCTCTAAATCCTTTCTGCTCTGGCCTAGATCCCAATGAAAGGAAAAACATCCTGTGAAAGGTATGAACATAGAGGAAGCATGGCAACTATCCAGGGTCCCCTCAGAAGAGCAGGTGGGCTGGCGGGGCAGTCACTCACCCTTCTGTTGCAGAGCTAGCTGGCGCTTGGTCTCGATGTCCTGCAGCGTGGCTGCCAGGTTGCGAGGAAGGCTGCCCGTGCCATTCTGGGTGAGTAGAGCGCTCTGCAGAGGAATGGAGAGTTTGGACCTGGGCTCAGAAGGCCCTCACCCCCATTCCCAAGGCTTTTATGGGTGGTCTTGGCCTCTCCCCAGCATGGCAGTCTCCATCCCCTGCCACATGTGCAGCCCCACCCACTGTCCTCAGACCTTTGGGGAGGGGCTACGCCCCAGGGTAGCCACGCTGAGCTGGGAGGAGGAGGAGGAAGAGCCAGAGGAGGAGGGGAGGGGGCCGCTGCGGGTCCGGGGAAGGGGGCTAGTGGCCTCGCCATCCATCTTGGAGCGGTAAACCTGGAAAGAAAAGATAGTGCCCAGTGACTTCTGGCTCCCCCATTGGCCACCTCCCCCATGTCACCTAGTCTGGCTGTGATCTGACGTATTACTCTGGCACTAGGCCTCAGGCCTTCTGGTTCTGACAGCAAGCCTCCTGAGCCAGCCCAATGGCCAGATGCTATTGGCAGCTGCCAATTCTCCTTTCCATGCTGTTCCTCCCTGGGCCAATCCCTAGCCCAACCCTGGGTCTAAGAAAAGACCTGTAAACAGACCCATGCAAGGATTTAATGTCAGTCAGGCAGGGTTGTGCAGGAGACCAACTAGAAACTGGGTTCCCTCTGGTCCTAGCTCGGTCACACACCTCCCTACTCTGGGCCTTGGCTTCCTTCTCTGCAAAAGAAGAGGGTAGGACTAGACTAAATAATGGCCAAGCTCCCCTACAGCACTAGCATGTGGTAAATATGGCCCTTAGCGTCACAAACCCTGACTTGGCATAAGCTCTGCTACTTCTTAGCTGTGTGGCCTTGGAAAGATTACTTATCTTCTCCATGCTCCAGTGTTTCACCTATAAAATGAGTTAACTTCATCTACCTCAAAGGCCTATGGTGATGATTAAGAGAATCAAAACATGTTAAAGTCTCTAACCAGCTGGGTACACAGTAGAAGTCTTATATGATCAAACTCCTCCCCAAGGAAACATGAAATTTTAGCTGAGGTCACAGTCTTACAGATGCAGTGCCTTCACTCAACGGATGATCTTAAATGGTCAATGTCAGGCACTGCAGCAGGTCAGTGGAGGAAACCTAAGGAGAAGACTAGCCCAGCTCCCTTTCCCACCCCATGGTCAGTTGCTTGCTGCAGGTTCAGGTAGGCCCACGCCCTCCATGGCAACTCTGAGGAGGCTTGGGCTCTCACTTCAGAGTCTTTGCCCCTTGTTTTCTGCTTCCAAGTGTCACTGCTGGAGAAACCAGGAGAACAAGCAGAGAAACCAGGAGAACAGCAGTTCTCCCAGGACACACTAGTTCCAGTTGCCACAGGCCCAAGAGCCTGTCAGGCCCCCAGACTGGGTGAGAAGCTCTGGGTGTTGGGAGCTGCCAAGCATAGGCCAGACCCACAGCCTAGCTCAGCACAGGGCACTGAACAGATCCCAACCTGACCACAGCTCCAGAATCCCCTTCCACCAGACACTCAATCAGACAGTTTTAGACTATGGAGGCTGGCCCTCTGGTTGCCCAAATGCTAGGATAGCTGCCCAAGGAGTGACTTTCTCAGGGCCCAGAGGTGCCCTCATTGCCCTGACTGGGCTGACACCTCCACTCAAGGTGGTACTGTGTGGCTGATGGATTGGCAGGAGGTATCAGAGTGGACAGGTGCAAAGGCTGGGGAGGATGGGCAGTGAAGGAGGGGTTACCTGCAGCTGACGGGAAGCTTTGGCGGGCAGAGGCGGGGGAGAAGAGTGAGGGGAGGCTGCAGTGGGGCCAGTCCCCAGCCCGGCCATCAGCTCCTGGTACCACTGCTCTAAGTCTACAGCAGGGAGCAGCAGCTTCTCCATCTGAAGGTGGGAATGGGGAGGGGAAAAGGGGACAGGAGGGGAAGGATGGAGAGGAAAGGCCAGGAAATAAAGGGAAAGGAAAAGGCAGGAGAAGGGAGAAAGAAGAAAGAAGAGGAAGAAGGAGGGGAAAGGTTAAAGGAAGGCCATATCAGGGAAATGGACAGGAAGGTGAAGGAAGAAGGGGAGGAAGGAAGGGAGAAAGGAGAGCATCAAGAAAAAGAAGAGAAAAACAGTGAGACAACAGTTGCCCTGAATGTACTAAGGGCAAAGAGAAACAGTCAGGGTACAACTTCCAGACCACAGACATGTGCTACACCAGCCATGAAACCAGCCACCAGACAGAGCCTGCAGGCACTGGGCACTCCCCTTGGGCTGGCCCAGAGCCAGGAGGCCAGGTGAGCAGGAGCAAAACACACACGGAGCACACCAGTCCTGGGTGGGGGTAGCAAGAACTCACAGACCACCAACCTTGGGTGAAGGCGTGATGGAAGCAAACGAGGAGGAGGGCAGCATGGGAGGAAGGCAGGTGGTGGGAACCAGGTCCCGGGAGGCGGAGGCCCAGGGAGAAAGGCCTGGCACAGGGGCTGGGGGCATGGGCGAGGTGTCCCGCATCACCTTTAGCTGCTCAAGCATCACGTACTTGGGGCAAGGCCAGATGCAGGAGGGAATATAAGAGGTTAATGGAGCTAGAATACATAAGATGGCCCTACCCACAGGGGAAGAGAGGGAAAGGACAGGAAGTACAGAGCCTGCAGCCTAGGAAAACCAGAGTCCTCTCAACTCGATGCCCTCATCCTAGAGCAGAAGGCCTGCCCCTTCCCAGGCCACAGGAGCTGAAGAAAGCTCCCAAGGCCCCAGGGAAGAAAAGAAACCACTCCCAACCTCCCCTTATACAGGCTGCCCTTCTCCCTCTCTGTCGAACACAGATCCTTCTGTCCCCCCAGCTCCACCCAGGCCCAAGGGGGAATCTAGGCCATCCATAAAGAGGTCCTTGGGCATTGGTGGGCACCCTCAGTGGCTGGTACCTCACTGTCAGGCAGGGGCTGGGCGAGCACACTGAGGGGGGTGGCAGAAGCATAGGGGTCCAAGCGGGAACACAGCTGGAAAACTTCTGCCAGGGTCACATATTCCTGGGGTGCCCAGTGGAAGGGGTAGGGGTGGGCAAAGAAAGGGGTTAACAGGGTTCAACAAGGTGCCCAACACCCCAAACTCCATGCAGGCCACAGGGCCATCACTCCAGGTCAATACAAACTCCAAGGCAGGGGTAGGGTGCCTGCTATGCCCATAGATGGCTGCAAGGAGTGACAGAGACCAGAAAAGGGCAGCAGAACCAACAGTCTGAAGGCTCCTCCTGCCCCTCCACTCTTGGAGCCACCTTGGCATCCAGTCCTGCCCCAAGCAGACCCTGAAGGCCCATACCTGAATTCACCCTGGGCTGGGGACAGGCAAAAAAGCCCACAGAAGGCCTTCTAAGAGTACACTGAGGATCAGAACCCAGCTCCCAGAGAACCCCCATCCCCAACAACCTGGCAGTCCCCAGTGGAGCACACACATGCAGCATTGGGCACCAGTCACACCATTCCCCAGGGTCCCCTCACACCCCATCAGCCCGGGCAGGAGCTAGAAACAGGTGGGGAAAGGTAGAGACATCACCAGGGCCTGAGCAAGATGGGCTGTGAGAAAGAGGCCTTAGCAAGGAACAGCTAAAAGCCTAGCAGAAAAATGGGCCTACTGCCCAAGGTGAGTCCTTGGAAAGATGCCAACACATTCAACTGTGGGTTGGCAGAACAGGGACTGTCGTATTCATCACCTGTCCTTAGAAACTGAGCTTATCTGGGTGCTGGGAGCATGGTAGACTTCCACAATGCATGCTGAATCAAAGCGCAGGATCATAAGCCTGCCCTACCCAAGGCCCACCCAGGCCTAGCTCTAGAACCAGGTTGTCCTCTGGGGTCATGGAAAAGAAAAATGAGCCAGAGGGTCCAGCATGTTGTGAGAACTGATGAATGGCAAGCAGAATATAGGCAAATTAATATGCAATTCAATGGGTTGCCCAGGCACTCCATGGAATGGCGGCATGGCACACTCACACACTCTCCCAAACTCTGGCCAGCCAAGAAACTATCACCACATGCCCTTCAGCTAAGCCCTGGGAGGAGCTGTAGGCAGGGGCTCAGCGGGCAGGCAGGCAGGCAGTGGGCAAAGCAGAGCACGCAGTTAGCTGTGATTACCTCTTGTGCTTTGGGGCAGAGAAGAGTGGAAGCAGGTGGGGTTAAAGAGACAGAGGAGGCCCCAGCCTGAGAAGACCCTGGGAAAAGGCCCAGAGCCTTAGTCCCCAGCCCCATCTCTGAGGACTCGGAGATGAGCAGCTCCGCCTACAGAAAGGGGACATGGTGAGGGGCTGCATCCCTCACACTTGGCCCAGTTCCCCACCCCAGGCCTAAATTATTTGTGTAGTGAGGCAGGGAGGGAGGGAACGAAGTTGGTAAACCAGATATGTTCTATTTGGAACTCACACACCAGACATACAGACTTGGGAAGAACCACTTAAGGGGCCTCAATATCCTCTTCTGAGACAAACGCCTAACTCAGGACTGAAGCCCAGGAGCCCCAGGATCAGCACTCCTATATCCACATGCTCCCCTTCAAGGTGAGTCCATCCAGCCCAGCCCCTACTAAGCCTCTGAGCTGTCTACCCACCCAACCCAGGCCCCTGAGTCCCCCTACATATATTCAGCCACCAAAAACAGGGAAATCAGTGGGCTCCTGGGAACTCCAAAGGCAACTAAACAGAGGCAGCTGGTGGCCATGGAAGATCAAATCCCAGAGCTTGGGGCCATTCCTCCTCAAATCTCTCCCATTCAGGGAGATGCCCCCATACAACCTCAGCCACTGGGGTGAAAGTGCTGTGTGTTACTCAGAGCCTCCCAGGACACCCCCTGGGCCTGAAGCTGGGGCTAACCCAATCATGATACCTCTTTGAGGGTCGATGTAGTCTTCGGGAAAGGCCTGCCCCCCGTGAGTGAGTGGTATCTCCTTTCCAGCACAGTCAGTTTCTCCTTCTCCTGCAAGCCCAGAATGGCAGAGAGTCAAAGAGGAGTGGGAGCCAGGAGATTGTGTGACAGAAGCCCTGTGCTCCACCCCAGCACGTTTGCACCCCAGCCCTTCTGCACTCCCCTCCCATTTACCCTACTCAAAATCCCCCAGCCCAACCTGAGGGACCCTACCTTTTGCAGCAGCTGTAAGGAGGCATTCTTGTCCCGGGCCAGGCGTTCTGACTCTTGCACGGCCTGAGCCCGGATCTGCCCAGCCTGACTGTCCAGGACGGCCAGGCGCTCCTAAAGGAGATGGGGTGGTTGATCAGGCCCTGGGGAGACAGGGCTGAGCTCAAGGTGAGAACTAGCTGGCTCTCCTGCCCAGAGACTCAAGGCTCAGGTGAAGGGGATCAACCAGCTCTTCTGCTTGGCCTCAACTCACCCTAAGAAAACACAGGCTGCCATGTGGGCTCCTTCCCTCAGGCCTTCCTCCCTCCCTAGACCAACGACCCCTGTGCCATTAGGCACACCACTCAGATCCTCTAACCTCCCTTCCCTTACCCCACAACCAATGGGTCCCAAAGCCTAGAGACACTCCATCTGCCTCATTCTCCCTGTCCCAACCCCACTTGCCACCACTCAAATCCAGGCTCTCTGCTTCCCTGGTCTGGACCTTCTCACCAGCCTCTGCTTCCACTCTCTCAACTTCCTGATTCACTCCACACTGTCACAAATGTCTTCCTAAGATGACTTTGAGGTTTGTTTGCTTATCTGAATTTTCTAATCTTTCTAAAAAGAAAAATTACTTTCTAAAAAGGAATATTACTTGAATAATTTTTTAAAAATCCACAAATAAGGTCAGATCATGCCTCTCCTCAAAATCTTTCAGTGGCTCCTCATTACACACAGAATAAAGCACAGACTCCTTACCAGGCATTCGGGGCTCCCAAACCCTTTGCAGCTCCCCTCCCTCCTACCGCCTCCATGTCCTCTCAGCTCAGTCACACTGTACACTCAGCTGTGTAGCTGTAAACTCTCAGGCCTTTCTTATGTCACTTCCTTAGGCCAGAAGAGCTGTCCCAATCTTCTCTACCTATCAAGAGCTTACTTATCATCTAAGATTAGACCAAATGCTACCTCCTCTCCAAAGCCTCCCTTGATTGCCACTCAATTTCTTTGCTCCTTCCTCTGTGCTCACATTCTTCTGTATCACCATCTGCCTCTATTATTGTTATTTGTGAATATATCTGTTACCACTACCACCACCCTGCCCCAAACATAAGATCCACATTGTCTTCTCTGTCTTTATACCCTCAATAGGGCTCTTAGAACAGTACCTGGCTCAACAATCATGTGCTAAAAGGAAATGAAAATAAGGGGGAAGGATGAGGGATAGGAAAAATGGGCTGGGTTAATCCCAGGAGGGCTTCTTGAAGAAGGCAGCCTTAAACCACCACCCTTAGGAGCAAATCATGGGAAAGGAAGAGTTAAAGAAGGATGATGTCCTAAATCTGGGGTCAGTCCAAAAGAAGACCAAAGTAGGCTGGTCGGGTGTGGTGGCTCACGCCTGTCATCTTAGCACTTTGGGAGGCTGAGGAGGCTGGATCACCTGAGGTTAGGAGTTTGAGACCAGCCTGGCCAACATGGTGAAATCCCATCTCTACCAAAAATACAAAAATTAGCCAGGTGTGGTGGGGGGCACCTGTAATCCTGGCTACTTGAGAGGCTGAGGCAGGAGAATCGCTTGAACCTGGGAGGTGGAGGTTGCAGTAAGCTGAGATCATACCATTGCACTCTGGCCTGGGTGACAACAGCGAGACTCTGTCTCAAAATCAACAACAACAACAAAGTAGGCTAGGCAGTAATCCTCACTGCAAGAGCCGCCATCTACTAAGAACCCATTAGCAGCCAGGAACTCTGCTAAATGTTTTGCATTTGTTATGTCATTTAATAAGCTCCCTTATGAGGCAGCTGCATTTATATCCATTTTATAGGTGAGAACACCAACATATTTAGAAGCTAAGATCTCTTAGCCAGCTAAGTGGTAGAGCAAGGACTAGAATCATCTATTGAACTCCCAGGCCAGTACTCTGAGCCACTCTGAATCAGAGTGGAAAGGGCAGGGGAGCACAGGGCACCAGGGTAGACAGAGCCTAGGGTGGGACACTAGGGTCTGAGAATGAAAGCTGGATAAGGTTCCTAAGGAGAAGCATGGGGAAGAATGTGATACCCCAGGTCCCAGGGGTTGAGCTCCGGTTTCCCAGGAGCCAGAGTGGGTGTGGGAAGAGGAATCCACTACTGCCAAGCCCTCCCAAACTTCCTGGAGCTTATACTCACCAGAATCCCAAAGGGATGAGATTAGCTGATCTACAGCTCCCTACCTCCAGGAAGAAGGAGGAAGAGGCTAGAGAAGTGCCCACCCCTACCCTCAGTGCAGTACAGTAGAAGGAACATGGGATTTGGGCCAACAGGCCTGCGTTCCAATTCTGACTCTGAAGCTTATATTATGGGAGGCTTTGGGCAAAATGTGTAGCTTCTCCTACTCCTAGTTTCCTTGTCTATAAAATGGGGATAATAGCACTTCTCTTGTGATACCATCCTAAGGACAGCATGAGGTAATCCAAGGAAGGCTCCCAGCAAGGTGCCTGACACACACTCATGTGCTTAGGTGTGTCAATTTTCTTCCTTCCATTCATCAGTCAGTGCATTTGTAAGACAGCAGCTCAGGGAGAGAAGCATGGGATCTGGACTCAAGGAAAGTCCAGCAGCTCCCCACTTACCACCAACCCCAGGCTAGCCAGCAAATCTTCTAAGTCGCCAATTTTAGACACCCCTCCCCAATCTCACCATGCTCACTTCCTCCACACTAACTCCAGTCAGGCATAATGTACATGCATGTGTGCATGTGCCTGGCCACAAGCTTCAGCCATAATGGTGGAAACTGCTTGAGCCATCCTCTCCAGTCCCTCTCTCACCTCTTCCCAACCCTTACTAACACATACCTCCTCCCAGCTTTACTCCCCACCCTCACACACAGGCACCTGCGCCACCATCCTGCGGTCTGGCTGAGATCAGGAGCAGACAGTCACAGTAGCTAGCGTGTCAGAGCCAACCAGGCCACAATACGCAATAACCCTTGTTTTACAGCTCGGCCAAGGCAGGACGGAGCCATGGCTGGAACCCAAATGAATGCCCTTTCTAGGGCCCCTAGCTGGCTCTAATATCCAGATCTCAAATCTTTCTGTGTGTCCCAGCACTTCCACCAGACAAGAGCTCTGCACGCACGGGGCAAACCTCTCCCTCCTTCATCTTTCACCTTCCTGACAGGCCAGTGCCAAGCTCTGAATAGGAGCAGAATCCACTTTCCACTGGAAGACCGAGGGGAGTCACAGCTTAATAATAATAGCTATTCTTCACCGAGTGCTTACTACAATCACATCTTATTCTGTCTTTACATCTTGTTTAATTCTCATAACAACCTGTTATAATTCTCATTTTACAGACGAGGAAACCCAGGCACAACAGGGGAAGTTAACTTTTGTGAAGTCATTGGGATTCAAACCCAGGTCACAGGCCTCCAACAGCACGCAGCAGGGAACGGGGTGGGGCACACCTTCCTCTTGGTGATGCTGCGGAGCAGCTCAGCCTTGCTCCGGAGCAGCCCCTGACCGGCCAGCTCACGCTCCTCCTCCACGCGGCTCTCCCGCTCCAACTGCTGGAACTCCAAGTCCTCAAAGAGCTTTGTCTCAGTCTCCAGGGCCTCTGCCTCCTTCAACGACAGTGACAAAGGGGGTTGGGTGGTGCTTGCAATGCCACTCTGCACCTGGAAGGCCAGGCCACAGGGGCATGCGTTGTATGGGGCTGGACCCGGGGAAATTGGGTAGGAAACCTGCCTTCACCCAGCTCCCGCTGTACTTGGCCTTGCCCTTTCGCGGGCATCATGGCCTGGAGCGCTGACCCCCCAACCTTCCCGGTTCCCTCCAAGCCACAGCACCGACCCTGGTGTCCGGCAGGTACTGCAGGGGCCAGGTGGTCCCGTCCCACCGCTCTCCTCTCTTCCTTCTGGGGCGTGGCCCGCGGGGGCCGGGGGACGGGGGGCGGTGGAACTGACCCTTCTCAGCTGCTCCTGTAACTGTTCCCGCACTGACTCGGGGCAGTTATCGAGCTGCGTCTGGAGCTCGGCGTAGAGCGCCTGGCGGGCCTCCAGGTGCCTCCGTCCCGCGGCCAGCTCCGCCCTCTCCTGGTCGGCGGGAGGGCAAGGGAGAGGGCGGGGCACAGGGGAGAAACAGAACACACACTCCTCAACTCCGGCCCGGCAGCGGCGGGAGGGGAGCGCGGGAGGGAGGCCAGGGCGGGACAGAATGGGGGTCGGCAATGGGGGTTGAGAGAAGAAAAAAGGCTGGAATCAAAGAGGAGAATAACCAGGTGAGGAGAAGAAAAGAGTAGAAAGGGAAAGTGAGGAGGGAAAGAGGTGAAGAGGCAGAGGGCCCGAGGCCAGCAGCTGGAGGGTAACACAGCAGTCAGAGGTGCAGGGGGTGGGGTAACACAGGCAGAGGTGTGGGGGCAGGGCACAGATTTTGGTCTCCTGGGGTCCCTTAAACTGAAATTGTTGGGTAGGTCCTGAGAAAAGGCCCTCTGTTTTCTCTCCAAACCAGTCAAGGCTGGTTCCGCATCACAGAATCGGAGCCTCCAGTTCTCATCCCTCCCCTTCTACCACAGCCCAGAGACCAAAATTTAACCCAGGGTAAAAAGTGATGGTGAAGGTTAAATCCAGGGTTGGGCGTGAATCAGGAGCTGAGGATGTTAAAGCAGTGTGGCAGAGGGGACCCCAGCCCAACACCCTTGGCCTCCCTCCCCTCCTACCCAGGGTCAGGGTGGGGTGTTGGCCCTGCAGGCTGAACTTCAGGGATAAGGGTTGCAATTAGTTCCGGCCGTTGTCATGGTAGTAAGAGTCCCAGGAGTGGGTACAGAGGGGGTGGACTGTTCTGTCTGGGGTGAGATGACACCTCTGAGGGCGGGAAGGGGGATGAGGGGAGGGTTTGGTGAGTCACCCCTCAAAGGACAGGCAGAGGAGAAACTGTGATTACTGATTCCAAAGTCAGAGTGGAGCCATGGGCTGGGGGCAGGGGAGGGAAGCCGAGTGAACCCTCCACACCACTGCCATCACTACCACCATCACCACCACCACCGTCACTACCACAGCCTCAAATAACTTCTTTCTTCCCCACAGAGAAAGTGAAATCCAGGCCTCCAAAACACTCCAGGTCAGCGGGAAACGAGATTAGGCAGGTTCCTTCTGAAATGCTGAGCTTTATCCCTGGGAGTGAGGCCCTGTGCTGAACCCAGTCACTCCCACCCCTCTACCCAACTCATCTACCCATCCCCAGAGAGGAGGACCTGATCAGGCCAGTTGCTGAGGTTTAGGTGCTTCCTCAGCCTTGGACTCAGGCTGTAAAATACCCTGTGTTATAGGTGGCTCGGGGTGAGGGCAAGAGTAGGGGCTACCCATTACCAACCTCTGATGGGTATCTGAATTTAGGAAGCCCCAGGGGAAAGCTAGGAAGGGTAGCCACTGTGTTGGCAGAGAAGTCCTGTTCAAGCCCTCCAGGACCATGCCCACAACTGGGCCTCCTTGCTCCTTGGCTCCAGAAGGCAGGCAAGGGAATAGGTGGAAGACAGCCTGGTCTGCTGTACAGGAAGCTGCCAGGAAGTTTCCTTGAGTTATCTCATGCTGTCCTCAGACAGTAGCCTAAGACAGCAGCCTAGGCTTTCCAATGGGAAGAACTTCAGTCTGAGCAGCTCCACAGCCAAGCATTTCCCCCACCCTTATACCCCTCCTGCCAATGCCCCCTTGAGTAAAGTTGAGCTACCAGTCCTCCTGCCAATTCCTTTCATATCAAAACTCTGGGGTCCCACACCAAGAAAAGAAGGAGGCAGCATTAGAGGGGAGAGGCCAGGGGCACGGAGGCACCCATTGAGTTAGTGCAAAAGCGGGCATGGCTCAGCCCTACCTGGGTGGCACTGGCAGTTAGGGGCATGCGGAAAGCCCAGGTCAGTGATTAGAAGGGGCGTTAGTGTAGGCCTAGTTGGCAAGCATGAAGTTAATTTGGCACAGAATTTGGGAGTGTGGTTTTGGGGGCCAGAGCCAAAGCTCCAAAAAAAACAAAAAAAAACCCAACGGGTCAAAGAATTTTTAAGATCCTCAAAATTGAGGGCAAGAGGAAGAAACTCAAAAAATCCAGAAGGAAAATTAAATTATTGGAAAAATACTGTCAGATCCAGAAATAGATGACCCCTCTCCACTTCAGAGCTTTTGGCACGGTGTTGGCCATCCGGGAGTGGCCCCTGCAGGCTGGCACGAAATCTGAAAGGGGCAGGGGCAGGAGCTAAGGTCACCTGGGACAGGAGGCTGCAGATCCTGAAGGCTCAAGGGAAGCAGAGGCCCGAGGGTCATCTCCCAAAGATCACAATGTAAGCACTTGTGGCATGCTTGCAGGGAGATGTTCTCCAGATGGTGGGACCCAAACTTGAATCACTCCCCAGTGTCAGTCCCTCGGGCTGTGCTCACTGCCCAAGAAGGGGCTTTGGCACTTCCTAGAAGGGCCTTAAAGGGCCTAGGATGGCAGGCACCCAGAGGTAGCACACAGACCCAAACAGAGGAGACCCCAGACACCAGCCCAGCCCCTGGCAGTGCCCTCCAAGCTGGTACCTTCCACAGAGGAGGACAAGTCACCCTGTCCCTGGAAGGCCACAGAGACCACTTGTACTGCAGAATGGATGATGAGGTGAGGGGTGCAGGGCCCCAGAGAAGACGTTTCTCCTCTCCCAGGCCACTGGTACCCAGCACTAAGCCGGGCCAGGTGTGGGTTACCTTGTCCCTCTCCTTCTGGATGCCTGTCTCCAAGGCCACCAGCTTCTCCTGCAGTTGATCCACTGCCTTCTGCTCCTTCTGCAGCAGTGCCCGCTCTGCCTCCCTCTCTCCCTGCAGCAGTGCTCGCTCCATTTCGGCCTGGGGGCAGACACCAGGGTCCCCATCAAAGCAGATGACTGTGGCCCCTCTCTGGGGCCTTCAGTTGGCCTAGGGAAGAGTATAGCTAGGGCCTTCATGGCTCACCTCTCGGGCTGACTCCTGCAGCTGCTGCTCTAGCTCCTTCACACGGACCTTGAGCTGCTCCACGCGCCCCAGCACCTGAGCCCGCTCCTCTTCCAGGGCTAGCACCTCTCCCTGGAGCTTGGTGCTAGGTGTGTCTTCATGCTGGAGGGGAGGGAAGCTATCAACTGAGGAAGCCTAGAGCCTTTTGGAGTCAGACCAAGAAAATGGATCACCTGTTCCTCCACGCACTTGCTGAGGAATAGCTGGACTGAGACAGGAGGCTAATTCCCTGCCCCCCCACCCCTACCTTTGAGGGGAGCAATAAGGGCTCTGCTGAAGATAATAAAGATTTACCACTGAGTGCCAGGCCTGGGTGGAGCCCCATGGAAAGGCAGGTCATAAAGCATATTTATAGCTTGGGAAGCTCATCAACACCTCCCTTCTCTTCCTTGTCTCATTTCTGCACCTCTGCTCTCGAATCTCTTCCCAAACTTGATCCTTCTCCTCACTGGACCTTGGCATTCAATATACTAGCCTCTTCTGCCCCCAGCAGGTCCAACCTCAGCCTCTTTGTCTTGCCTACCCCTCCATCTCACCTCCTGCTGGGTGCTCTCAGTGCTGCTGCACTCCTCCTTGAGATTTTCCTCATCTGAGCGCTCCATACTCTCCCACAGGCGTTGGGTGGCAATTCCAGGCTCCTCGCTGCTCCGCCCAGAGGCCCCTGCAAGGCCTCGTGAGGGCCTCCGGCCTGCCAGTGCCAATGCTACGGTGGCCTCCCCAATGCTGGGGAGCTCCCCGGCCTCAGATCCCCCATCAGCCCGGCTGTATTCGGCACACAGGTTCAGGATGGTCTCCAGGCGCTGGCGTTCCTGGGGAGGATGGACAGAGCAGGACATGAAGGGGAGGAAGCTGAGCCCTGGTGGGGATAGCGCCAGGTTCAGTATCCTGTCAGGAGGGAGAGCAAGGTGGCTAGGTCATCAGTGTCAAGTCAGGAGATGCCTGACTCCAAGACCTGGGGGAGGCAGAGGGAAATAGGGTGCCCCAGAAGTGGGCAGGAAGAACCAGGCTGTTGTGCCACCTGTCCACATGGCACAACAGCCTGGTTCTTCCTGCCCACTTCTGGGGCAGCCCCTTCTGTCTTCCTGTTCCTTTCTTTTTTCAATCTACCCCAGGACAGGGCTTCCTCATGGACACAAAGGAACACACCAAACACATACGGAAACATACTGTTAAGTAGACTACAGACCACAATGAGACACAGATAAACTCGGGTGCTCGTCCTAACGCAGGTACACACAGAACTACAGACATGAGGACACACACTGACACACCAGCATTGATGCACAGGCACACCAGGACACAATATGTGCCCTGGACTTGCATTAATAAGCAGGTACAAAGACACCAGCCCTGACATGCACAAATGCACACTAATGCACACTCACAGATAAACACAGTCTAGCATACAGACAGGTGGGCACGTATGCAGACAGACAGGGCTGGAAAACAGACCCACAAGCCCACAGGGACCAGACACCCAACCACAGACACACATGGAGAAGAGGTAAACCAAGGACATGGCCCTCTGTCCCCACCTCACCTCCAAGTTACCTTCAGGCAGCCCTTGGCTGTTTATCAGCAGGATGGGCTGCTACCAGTCCTTGAATGCCCAGGCCCATGAGTGAGTACTCCCATGGCCCTACCACTTCATCCACCCCTCTCCACATACACACCCACCCAGATACAGTCACCTCTCAGGGGCCTAGGAAGTAAAGGAGGGATGATACAATCGCATTCCTGGTCTTTGTCGCCTTCTCCTGCAGGCCTATCTATAGGCCTGAAGCCTGGCTTGTGAGGCTCCCATGGCTCTCTAGGGTCCCTAGATCTCCTCAAGTGTCTCTCACCACTTACAGTTTGGCCATGAACCCAAACCGCAGGAAGTGGAGAGAAGGCTGGAGAGGCATTCTCATACACTTACCCAGCTTCCCTCCTGTTGCTTGCCCAGTTCCATGGCAAAAAAAAAAAAAAAAGGAACAGAGCCTCGGCACCTGGGAGGCTGGGCCAGTGCCTCCGCCCCTGCCCCAGGACCCAGATAAGCAGCCTGGTTGCGGTGGGAGGGGCAGGGCGGGCAGCCTCCAAGACTTAAAGTGGCAGGTGAGGCAGGTCAGGACTAGTGGTAAGATGTGTGCTTATGTGTGGGAATAGGGTTGGGGAGACTGATGGAATTGGGGAAGACTGTGCCTGCCACTCTGCCTGTGCCAGGCTTACTGCCCCTTCTCCAGGATGAGACCCCAGCTTAGAATGGCCATGCATTCCCATCTAGACCAATGCAAAAACAGTGAAGAGAAGATGCAGCAGGCCGGGCGCGGTGGCTCAAGCCTGTAATCCCAGCACTTTGGGAGGCCGAGACGGGCGGATCACGAGGTCAGGAGATCGAGACCATCCTGGCCAACACGGTGAAACCCCGTCTCTACTAAAAAAATACAAAAAGACTAGCCAGGCGTGGTGGCGGGCGCCTGTAGTCCCAGCTACTCAGGAGGCTGAGGCAGGAGAATGGTGTAAACCCGGGAGGCGGAGCTTGCAGTGAGCTGAGATCTGGCCACTGCACTCCAGCCTGGGTGACAGAGCGAGACTCCGTCTCAAAAAAAAAAAAAAAAAAAAGAGAAGATGCAGCAAAGGAAAAGACGGAATCTGCCTCATCTCACCCCCATCCAACACAAACACACAATCCTATACCCTCATCCAAAACTGTCCCAACCTCTTCCAAAAGCATCTCCAGATGCTTCAGTTCTGGTTCTCATCAGTTCTGATTCTCCTCCTCAAACCAGTCCCAGGGTTCCTGCTCACCTCCCAAAGAACCCTGTTCTGCTTGCAAGGACAGAGGGCAGAATCCATTCTTCTGTACATGGGCTCGACTGTGTACACACCAGCCAGAGCCCCTTAAGCTCCCTGAGTTATCTGGGGAATCCTGGCCCCGACCCAGCTCAGATGCCATCTCCAGGACAGCTGCCTAGAGCCACACCCGGCCCCTGCACACACCCACACGCATGCACACGGACACACACAGTCACAATTACAGAGGCTGGCTAACGGTCAGGCCAGGGTTGCCTATCCTGCTCTGTCCTTCTTCCCTGCCACCCACACTCCTAGATGATACTGCCTGGGCCAGGGTGAGCAGCTCCCACCCACTTGTAGACGCCAAAGAGAAGCAAAAAAGGACAAGGTACTTTTCTAAAAAAAAGTCTTAGAGTCAGGAGACTTGGGTTCCAATTCCAGCTCTGCCAGAACTTGCTGTGTGACCTTGGACAAAGCCATTCCCCTCTCTGAGCTTCAGCCTACTCAACCTACTTCAACTTGCTTCTCAAACTGGGAGGTTCAAGGTCTTACCATACCTGTGGTATGTTTTCCTAGAGCTTCACTGTGCTTGAGTAAACAATGTGAAATTTAATTTATACATTAAAACAAATGCTATGTTGAATAAATGCAAAATTAGCACGAATTTAAAATAAAGCCTTAGAAATTTCAAAAGAATTTCTTCTTCAGGGCACCAGAACCATAAGATATTGATCACTAAAGTGTATCCTGGAGGTGGGGAACCTTGAGAAGCCCAAGCCCTGTTTGAGGGCCCCTCCCGCTCTGCCAGCTGGCCTGCTCGAGCCCTGGCAGAGACTCTGCCATGGACAGTGGCAAGCCTCCCTGGCACCTGCTCACCAGCCTCTCCATCTCCTGCTCCCGGAGCCGCTCTTGGCGCTGTCGCCGGTGGTACTCCAGGAGGTCGTCCTCATTGTCACTGATCTCTGTGATGCTATTTTTCCGCTCCCTTGTGACAGGCACCCGCAAGTCCCCGCTGGAGAGCTTCCTCTGGACACAGGGACTTTGGCAGGGTGAAGCCCCAGTAAGAGAGCCCAGACTGTAGGCTGGGCTCAGCCTGCCACTGAAGCTGCCCTTGCGGGGTGCCAGAGACTCACCCAGTGTGGGTGAGGGGCTCCGTGTCCTACGGCCCCGTGCCCCCAGCGTCAGGGAGAAGTCCTCTGGTGAAGCCCCATGGGCTGCCCAGCGCCGGGACCGAGGACTCTCTGCCACTTCCCTGCTTAGCTTGGGATCTGGGGTGGTCCGGGTGGGCAGTGGGGAGAGGGCTCGCCGGGACAGAGATGGACTTAAGGGGGGTAGTTCTCGCATACTGTCCAGGCCCCGCCGGCCCAGGCGGGGACTCTCAGGAGGCTGCAGGGTACGGGTGGCTAACCCATCTGAAAATGTTCGGCCCACCAGTTGGCGTGAGGGGCTAGTTGTTAGCACCCGCTCACTGCCTGGAGGCTCACGGAAAGGGCTGGGAGGGCGGTCCTGGAGTGTGCCAATCTTGTTTCGGGGAGCAGGGACTGGAGGCTGGAACTTAGGGCTGCCAGGAATGCTGGTGGGTTGACTGAGAGCACCAGAAGCTGGGTATTCACTCAGGCTGATGGCCACCACAGGCAGCTGCCCACCCAGCCGGGGGCTCTCAGTGGCTCTCCGGGCCTCCGCCAACACAGTAGCTGCAGGGCTGTCTGTTAGCAGACCCCGGAGGCCAGGGCTGGGAGGCCTCTCATGGCCCCCTTTCCTGCTCAGCCGAGGACTCTCAGAGCGAGCACCACTTGGGCGGGACTGTGGGGGCTGCAGGGCCAGATGGTAGCTGGAGGAACGGGCAGGTACCAGTGGGGGCACAGAAGGTCCTGGCTCTTGCCCACTGGGTGAGTGACTGGCACAGCTTCCACTGCTGGCTGGTGAAGAGAGTGGAGAGAAGGCTGGAGAGGTGTTCTCATAGCTGGAGCCCACAGACATGGCACCAGGGCTGGTTGGGGGAGACAGCAGGTAGCGCCCACCATTAGCCATTGGCGACAGTGGAGAGGTTGTGGCAGGCTTCTTGCCAGCAGCTCCAGGCTCCTCTAGCACCAGTGAGTCCATGATCTCTTGCAGGTCCTTCTCAATAGAGCTCACCAGGGAACTGTGGCTGGCACAGGCCGAGGGTCCCCGTGTTGCAGGCTGTGGGGTGTGGTTCCCATTTACCAGACTTTCTGATTCTGCTGGAGGGAAATGCAAAGGTCTTTGACTTTGGGGAGCTGCATATGCATAAGAGCCAGGGCACTAGCCTACTTCCTCCTAGCACAGTGAGACTAACAGAGCTCTGGAGAAGAAGCCAGGAGATCTGGTTCTGGTACCACCTAGCTCTGCCACTGACCTGCTATGCAACCTTAGTCAAGTCACTTGTCTTCAGTTTCTCCTTCTGTAAAGGAAGGGAATTGGCAGGGCCTTCCTGCCTGTGACTTAAAACAGTTAACAGTGATAGGCACTCTAAGCCTATTGTTGTCAATTCACCCCAAGACTAGACTCCTCCAATCTATATCCTATATCCCTCCTCAAGAAGGGCAGGTAATCCAGGCACAGTGGCTCACACCTGTAATCCCAACACTTGGGGAGGCCGAGGTGGGCAGATCACTTGAGGACAGGAGTTCAAGACCAGCCTGGCCAACATGGTGAAACCCCACCTCTACTAAAAATACAAAAAATTAGCTGGCTATGGTAGCACACGTCTGTAATTCCAACTACTCAGGAGGCTGAGGTACGAGAATCACTTGAACCCAGGAGGTTGCATTGAGCTGAGATCACTCCTGCCTCCTGGGTGACACAGCAAACTGTCTCAAAAAAAAAAAAAAAAAAAAAGAAGAGGCCAGGCATGGTGGCTCACACCTGTAATCCCAGCACTTTGGAAGGCCGAGATGGGCAGATCACGAGGTCAGGAGATCGAGACCATCCTGGCTAACATGGTGAAACGCCGTCTCTACTAAAACATACAAAAAACTAGCCGGGCGAGGGGGCGGGCGCCTGTAGTCCCAGCTACGCGGGAGACTGAGGCAGGAGAATGGCGTGAACCTGAGAGGCAGAGCTTGCAGTGAGCTGAGATCCGGCCACTGCGCTCTAGCCTGGGTGACAAAGCGAGACTCCGTCTCAAAAAAAAAAAAAAAAAAGAAAAGAAAAAAGAAGGGCATTATAAAAAGAAGATGGGCACCTGCTGCAGAGCTGGCCAGAAGTTCCAGGGGCTCCTAGTCTAATAGTACGTCAGGGCCTCCCACCATAGGAACCAGAGGCCCAGGATTAAAAAAAAAAAAAAAAAGAAAAAGAAAAAGCCTCCAGGGCTGGGCAAAGGGTGTGTCTTCATCCAATCAGAGGTAGGGGAGGGAGCTGGTGCTAATGGCTGGTTCCTGGAAGCCAGGCTGCCAGCAAAGAGGTGAAGCTCAGTGCCTCCAATTATCCCATTAAGCCATGCCAGCAAGAGCCTGCTTTTGCCATGCCTCAGCCCTAGTCAACCATACAGGAGTCCCTGGAACCACTGCCCCAAACAGCTAAGGGAGTGACATGACAAAGCTGGGGTGAGGGCAGGGTAAAATTAACTAGGGAGTAGACTGGGAAACCAGGCTTCTGAGCCCCCAGAGGACTGGAAAAGATTGAGGGTGGGGAGAAGAGAAGAGAAAGACTTTGCAACACTGAGTCTGGGTCCAAAATTATGGGGACTGTGTGGGATATAGTCAGAGGGGTTGCCATGGATACTGGTAATCCCAGTGACCACTCACCTTTCTTCAGGTCCCCAGGCTATCCACTTAGGCTGCTGATACCACCCCTCTAGGTGTACCTGACATCCATGTCCATCTGCCCCAGCACCTGTCACCCCATAGCCATCTAAATGCCAGCGCAAAGTCTGAGATGGTAGACCCAATAATAGCCTCCTGGTCTGCACCCCATCCCCTATGCAGCTGGGCTGAGGGGGCCTGTGTTGGTTCCCCAGAACAATCACCAATTCTTTTCTGGGGATCAATAATTCACACACAAAATACAGCTGCTCCACTGAGTCATCAGCGGGCAGGGCATAGAGTGAGGGTTGGGCGAGGCCCAAGGACATGATCCCCACCACAGCTTACAGGGAGTTCAAACTAATGCTTCCTTCTGCCCCTCAGGACACCCTAGAGGGTGAGGCTCCCTGTGGTGACACAAGTGGGCCAGAGTTCCAGACACTGAGTGGCAACCTCCAGGGCAGTGGGGTACAAGCTGGCAGAGCCCGCCATCCCTTAAGACACATAATTTCCCAGTTTTACCTAAGCAGCACTGCCTTGGTTAGCTCTCGGTGGTCCCACTGCCTGGCATTCTCCACCAGCCCATGGCCGGTGGCAGTGAGCCCAGACCTTAGGTATTGTCTTGCCCTAACACTCCAAGTGTGGCTGAAATGAGCAAGGAGGACTGCTGAAGGAACACCACCAACCCAGCCCCCTGCGCCCCCCTACTTTGGTACCTACCAGGAACAGGGCTGTAGGGGGGCCCAGGGGCTCGGCCCCCTGCTGGAATCATGCTTTTCATCCACTTGGCTTCAGCCGGGTGGTTAAAGCGAAGGAAGGTGGACTGACCCAGGCACAACATGCAGCCTGCAGAGAAAGCAAACACTTGAATACCGGGTGTGGTGGCTCACACCTGTAATCCCAACACTTTCAGAGGCAGAGGCAAGTGGATCACCTGAGGTCAGGAGTTCGAGACCAGCCTGGCCAATGTGGTGAAATCCCATCTCTACTAAAGATACAAAAAATACAAAAATTAGCCAGGTGTGGTGGTGGGTGCCTGTAGTCTCAGCTACTCAGGAGGCTTAGGCCAGAGAATTGCTTGAACCCAGGAGGCAGAGGCTGCAGTGAGCCGAGATCACGCCACTGCACTCCAGCCTGGGTGACAGAGCAAAACTCCGTCACACACAGACACACACACACACACACAAAAATGTTCAGCGAACACCGACACCCCTGTCCCCCAACCCCAACCTGTATGCATGATCCATCTATCTGCCCCTTGGGGAGAAGGGTAGAAGAGTCAGTCTGAGAGGCAGCAACTTCCAGGGTCACACAAAAAAGCTCTGAGATAGGGAACAAGGGGAGAAACCATAGATCAGTCCGATGACCTGGGGGAGTCCTGAATTTGCTCCCACTCTTTATTGTTTTGTGACCTTAGGAGAGCTGTGTGCTGCAAGTCTAGGGAGCGATCACCACCTTTCTTTCTGACTAAGCACCTTCTGCATGCTCCCTGGTCTCCCCTGGCATCAGGCCAAGACTAGGCCACTGGGCCCGGCCTCAGCCAAGCACATTCCCGGGCAGTAGACACAAGCCCAGTCCTGCCCAGGAAGTGTGAGCACCTGGAGGGGGAGGGCATGTGGGAGCTGGAAAATGTAGCCAGGGGCACCAGGAGTGTGCACAGTGGCAGGTGTGCCCACAGGCATCTAAGTGTAGCTGGCAGAACTCCACCTCCCAGCCACACCAGGTGCTGGCGGGCTCCCGCAGAAGATACTATATTGGGAGAAGCCAGAGCCCTGTTGCTTTCTACCACCAATCCTTCCAATTTGTCCACACCCCTGGCCCCCGGTCTCAGCCTCCTGTCTACCCAATCTGGTGCCACTTGGCACCCCAAGCTTCACGTCAGTCTAAGACTGGCAGAGGAGTCTACATTCCTGGACGCTGAGACAGTTCAGCTCAGGCAGGCCACAAGGGCAAGGGGCATCCCAGGCCACGTGGGTACCTTGGCAGGTCCCTAACTAAGAAGCTCAGGAGCCTGTTCCTGGGATCCTGGGCATTGCTTGAGTTGGGGGTTTAGTAGGCTGAGAAGCCCATGGCAGATAACCATAGTGGATAAAGCCACTCACTATCCTGGCATACACAAAGGCCCTACCAGGTAGCCAGACACCAACAATTCTAAAGGATAGAGAGGGAGCCTTCCCTGCCAAGTCACCAGTCAGAGAAGAGGATCCCACAGTATTCATAACTGGAATAAATGATAGCCAACCACACTGTCCACATAATTACAACCACAGCTGTTTCAAAAAGAGCCCTGTCAAGCCCCTCCCCCTCCTTTTAGCCATTTAACAAGCTTATTAGTGATGAGTTCACAGGGTCTAGACAGACCCACTCAACCCAGGGTTATGGGTGGTGGGGATCAAGAGCCTGACCACACAATCGAGGCCGGGAAGGAGGTGGGGAGTCTGAGTGGATTCCAGTCCAGCAGTGCCAGGCCCACCCAAGTAGGATGTAGGCATCTAGGGATCCTTCGGTTGGGCCCCTATAGCTGTGTGTTTTCTGCCCCCTCCTCAGCCCTTCACCCTCCCCCACATAAGGGGGTGTGGCCGTGCTGCCTCTGGGCTATAAATAGTGATGCCAGGCACCAGAGCTGGATCCGTATTAATAGAGCAGGCAGGAGGGCAGCAGGACTGAGAGCAACCCAGCTCCTGCCCAAATTAACTTTCTATTTGCATGCAGAAGCTTCAGGCATTGCCCCAGTGCTGGCCCCTACAGCCCCTAGGGGTCTGGCCGGCCTGTTTCTGGGAAGAAGCCTCCTCTCTGCCCACTCCCACCCCACACCCCCAAAGGCCAGCCCTTTCAGGGAGCCCAGGAACCCCTGCCCATCCTGCCAAAGTCATGGTCAGTGTCCCCCATGCCCAGAGGGGATCAGGGTCCAGCTGTGTGCAGGTGGGTGGAGGAGCTGCACATCTGGAGGGGAAAAACTAGGCGAAGGAGAGGGTGAATCCTATCTGTGAGAGATGCAGAGGAGAAACACCAACACAAACAGGCTCACACTCATACACACTCATAGTAACACAACAGACTCATGGGCGTACATGCTCACACACTCTCAGAGCTACTGTCACTGCCCTCCTGGTCACACAAATAGAGTGGACTGGCCAAAGGGAGACCGAGTGAAGGGAATATGGGAGGAAGGGCCTTGGTCCTTCCTATCAGAGACCCTCCTTGGCCATAAGGTAGACTCCCCTCATTCTGACCAAGACCCTTTAACCTCATCTGAGGGAGGTAAGTCCTAAGGAGGGGACTGCCGGAGCGCTGGGGAAGATAAGGTCTACCGACTGAGAAGTGCCCCCAAGCCCAGAATCCCCATTTAGAAATGTTCAGGGAACACACACAATCGAGTCTCTCCGCCTCAAGCTCCCAAAGAAGGTCAGAGGACCCCATGCCCCTCCTCCCGCCCACCCTCCTCAAGACGCCCCTCCCAGCCCGAGCTTCTCCAAGCTTGGCGGCTTGGGGTCTGTGGCTGGCCCGGGGCTGAGGACTCACCGCCGAAACCGGACCTCCGGACCGCTCGCCCCCGCTAGCTCGGGTCCTCCAGGTCCCAGGCCCGCCCGGGGCCTTTGAGGGGGCGGGCCGACCTCCCGAGCCGCCGGCTCCAGGCTCGGAGCGAGCAGCGAGGCAGCGAGCAGCCGCCAATGCCCGGGGAGGGGCGGGCCGGCCACCAGCGGCGGGGGAAGGGAGCCAGGGAGGGAGGGACAAAGGAGAGGAGGAGGGGAAGAGGAAGTGATGGAGGAGACGAGTGGAGAGCTGGATGGAGAGGGCGGGGCGGGAGGATGCAGAAAGGCAGCCGGCTTGGGATCCTGGACCCGGGGCAGGAAGAAAAGTGGGCGGGAAGGAAAGGTTCAAGGGAGGTGACTGAGTGAAGGAAAGGTGAGAGGTAAGTACAGAGGCCAGAGAGTGAAGAGCCAGGAGCCAGGAGTGAGGCCAAGTAAAAGACAGGGTCTCATTCCCAGCCCCCTGTGGTAAGAGGTCAGCGGTAGCCGGGCTGGCTGGCTCTAACTGGCTGTAGTACCTTGGGCCAGTCACACCCTCTGGCCTTGGCTTCCTTATCTACCGAAAGTCAGCTCTGACATTCCATGTCCATATCTGAGGGAGAGAAGGAGAGGAAAGCAGGGGCTCTACAGGTCCAGCTAGGTCACTAGGTCCTGCTCTGGCCCTTAGGCTGTCACTGTAACAAGGTCACCCTGGGCTAGGAGTTCAGGCCAAAGCAGTGCTCTGTACAATGCAAGCACTCAGCCCACCTCCTGTCTCCACCCTAAACACCTCCTCTTCCGGCCCCACTCCCGGTAGTCCAACCCATGACCCAGAGTGGACCAAGGCACTGCCCTTTCCAGCCAGCCAACTTCCTGGGCCCTTGGAAGCCAGCCCGCACCCCAGCCACAGCCTCCAGTTGTGCTATACCCAGCAAAGAGCCCTCCGACCCCAATAAGGTACCCATCCTACTTGGGAAACATATCTGGAGCCCCCAAAGTCAGGCTGAGATTCTGAGTCAGGCAGGTGTTTTGTTTTGTTTTGTTCTGTTTTTTTGAGACGGAGTTTTGTTCTTGTTGCCCAGGCTGGAGTGCAATGGCGCAATCTCGGCTCACTGCAACCTCCACCTCCCGGGTTCCAGCGATTTCTCCTGCCTCAGCCTCCCATAGCTGGGACTACAGGCATGCGCCACCACACCCAGCAAATTTTGTATTTTTAGTAGAGACGGGGTTTAAAACCATGTTGGTCAGGCTGGTCTCGAACTCCCGATCTCAGGTGATCCGCCCGCCTCAGCCTCCCAAAGTGTTGGGATTACAGGCATGAGCCACCGCACCCAGCCCAGGCAGGTATTAATACCTACCATCCAGCCAGGTCCCCCAGTTCCTCTTGTTCCAGGGACCTGGCCCCTGCACACCAGAGCTTTACGGGACACAATGTTGTATGCTCTCAGCAGGCAGCTCACACAGCCTGACACAGTGTCTCTCAGATACACACCAACACTTGCTCAGTCACGCTGACACTACTTCATCTCTGCATGCTCTGAGTCACACAGACACCCTCATTAAACACACTGTCTCTCACACACCTTTATTCTCATGCACACATCCCCCAGACAACTCCTTTTAGTTACACACTCACCCAGGCATAGCTTTCCTTTCACTCAGTCCCTGGAGAAACTCTGAAATAAAATCAACCTCTTAGATGAATAATCAGGCAAGTTTTCCATTCTTGCTGAACAGCCCACTAGCTCACTCACCCATGCTGCCAACTATGTGCATACACATGCACACGTTCACGTGTGCACACGTATCTTATTCCCTTCTGAGGAAAAAGGAAGAACCATATAGGGTCAAATGCAAAATGAAGGGAGGCTTAAAAAAAAATCTCCTCAGGAAGAGTGATTCATCGGTCTGGAAACTGTGATGGCCAGCTGGATAGACCTAGGCAGACACAGAGGATGCCCGCCAATGAGAAATAGGGCAGGAGGCAGACACAAAGAAGTGGGAAGCTGGGAGCCTTCGCTCTGCCCTCTTTCCTTTGAGCTTTATTAGTCAAGATTGTTATCAGTCTCATAACAGAAAAAGGTTGAAGGCTTCACTCCCAATTTACAGATGGAATAACTGGGTGGGAAAAAAAGAGTTTCAATATCCTGGATCCCAGAGAGAGGCAGCTGGATAACGCAGAGATCCGGCTCCCCAGCCACACTCCTCTGCCGGCCCCCACATAAGCCCCTACCCACCAATGAGAGGCTTAGGGAATGAAGGAGACTGGAGACCAGTGCTCGGAGGAAATGCTAGGAGTAGATGGGGACCTACTGTCTAGACAGCCTGGGCCCTGAGCTGGTGGCTTTCTGGGTCCTCCCCTGCTTGGTTCCCTCCCAGATCTTTCATGTGGTCTGGCGCTGTGGTCTCAGGGTGGGGCAGCCTAGACCCAGATTGAGATTCCTCCTCATTCCCTTGGTCCTATTCCGAGCTCCACCCCTTGCTCTGTAGAGAAGAGGGCAATGTGGGATGTGCCAGGATGCCTGGGTACAGGGGGTGGAATCAGGACCTTCCTGGCTCCCTCACTTCATGCTCCTATGTTCACAGCTCTGTGCTAAAGGTTGGCATCTGTTTTCTGCCCGCCTCCCCCCTTCCCTGGCCCAAGCATATTCCTGCTGGAAGAGCCTGTCACTGCCATCTCTGCTTGTCATGAAGTGTGTCTCTCCAAGTTGCCTATGGCTGGGCACAGTGCCCAGAATGATGCATCTAAGGCCAAAGTAGGCTCCTTGTTATTCCCAGGGTAGCCCTTGTTTTTCAAAGAGGAGGGTCGCCTCTACAAGGCCAGATTAGGGGAACAAGGAAGGGAAAATGATCCTCTTGTATATATGCCAACAGATAGGCATATGACCAGTGAGGTCTCATATACACATAGGAGTACATACACAGACATTATGGTACCATCAGTCCTGAGTTCACCCCTACCGCCCACTTGAACACACTGATCCATAAATACAAAGAAAGACACAAACACAGAGATTCGTAAGCCCAGAGTCACAAACACATCCGGAGCTACATAAACACACTCCAGTTACACAGACACACAGAGATAGCACATGCACCCCCGAACCACCCAGTTTCCAGGGAAACACACTCCCAAGAATGTCCGGAGTGGGGCCAGGCAGGGCTGGGCTTGGTGCCTTGCTCCAGAGATGAGACAAGGAAACCCTCAGCTCCTGGAGCCCAGGGGAGGGGGAGGACTGGGGAGAAGAACACCCATTCCTTTGTGCCTCTGCCTACCCCTCCATAGGCTGCCAAGCTTTGGAGACAGGCAAGCCCAGACAAGAAGGCTATGGGGGATGGGGAGAGAAAATGGGAAGGGGTTTAGGGTCAAAGAGAGTGGGAGGGTACATACTTGGCTGGGTAGGCTTCTGGCTGGAGAAGAGTCGGGAGGGGTCACTGGGGCCACAGGAAATGCCTCAGAATTCCATCTTGGCCCCAGGCTCTCCCTCTTCTCAGGGAGCTAAATGATGCACCGGAAAGAATGAACAACACAAGCATACCCTGCTCGCAACATGCAGGGGAACAACGTTCTTACCGAGGAATGTGATGGGTTTGGGGCAGGGGTAGTAAGTGCTGAGCCTTCTTTGAATTTTGTCCTGCCTCTCCTTGCTGCTCTACTGTCTCATCTCCATGCTCCCAAATCTTAGAGAAGATGCTGTCTCTGAGACTGAACAGGACTGTTAGGAACCTGCTGCCATCATAGCCAAGCTCCAATTTTGGGGGATTCCTTCTCTCATCCAAAGTCAGAGACCGTGAAGTCCTGGAGAAGGCAAGGGCCTGCATGCTGCTACTGGTGGACCTGCCTCCCTGAAGTCAATTTTTGCATGCCCTGCCCCCTACCCGAGGGCAGGAAGAAAAGACTGGGGTTAAAAAAAAAAAAAAAAAAATTAGCCGGGTGTGGTGGCAGATGCCTAATCCCAGCTACTTGGGAGGCTGAGGCAGGAGAATCACTTGAGCCTAGGAGGTGGAGGTTGTAGTTAGCCGAGATCGTGCCACTGCACTCCAGCCTGGGCAACAGTGTGAGACTCATATCAAAAAAAAAAAAAAAGATGGGGGAAAGGTCAGGTCTCCTGAATCAGCTGTGAAGGAAGTGACATTGAAAGGCCTTAAGGAGGATGAAGAGGAGAGAAGGAGACAGTGGAGTGAGTAGGATGGCCACTTCCAAGGGGCTTCTAGGCAGTAAGAGCCCCCAGAAAACAATGCTAGGCCATCAGAACCTGCTCAGAGCCAGGCTTAGCCCAAAGTTCCTGTCCTCCTGTTAGCCTTTAACCTCACCTCTAACCTCCACCCAAATCTGTTTTTCTCATTCTCCTAATCTGACAACTCACTGTATTAACTGATGCCCAGAACCCTGTTTCCAGGGTGAGCACACCTGGTCTGTCGAAGTGCCACCTGGGCCAACCGCTTACCTGCCTGCTAACCATAGTAATCAGGGGCCTAGATTTTATTTATTTATTTATTTATTTATTTATTTATTTATTGAGACGGAGTCTTGCTCTGTTGCCCAGGCTGGGGTGCAGTGGCGCCATCTCATCTCACTACAACCTCTACCTCCCAGGTTCAAGCTATTCTCCTATCTCAGCTTCCCGAGTAGCTAGGACTATAGGTGCGCGCCACCACACGTGTCTAATTTTTGTATTTTGGGTAGAGACAGGGTTTCACCATGTTGGCCAGGCTGATCTTGAACTCCTGTCCTCAAGTGATCCACCCGCCTTGGCCTCCCAAATTGCTGGGATTACAGGCGTGAGCCATCATGCCCAGCCAGGGGCCTAGTTTTTAGAGCCACCTCACACAACAGAATGGCCTACTGCTTTGGGTTATATTCGTGACCCAAAAGCTACTGTCAGCAGTCTCATAACAGGAGCAGGCATGTCCTCAGATTTCACCCTTGCCCTATCCCCATCAGGAAGTATTGTCCTCCTCTTCAGCTTCTCAAAACAACTTCCTCTTGGCATCATGGAACAATGCCATTGATACCCTCTCACTGCTGCTCCAATTGCTCTTCCCCAACAACCACTAACAATCCCATCATGCCCCAGGCCCTCTGATGGCGGGAATCAGAACCTCTTCTCTCCCTATAGTATGTGGAGGCAGGTTGGGGGTGACCAGAGAAGAAAAGCAGGTTGAAAACGTGTCTGGATGCTGAGACGGTTTAGTATGTTGTTTAGGCACATCCAGATGCACCTGAGTACTCCATTCCCAGTATGGGCACTCAGGCAGTTGCCATGGCAACCACTACAGCCAGTCTCCCCTGTGCCTAACACATACAAGCCTTTAAACAGAGGCCCCCTCCATCTGGAGGTGTCCAGCCTTACCCTGAGTGAGCCGGGTAGGCTGCCGGACAGGGAGACCATCAATAGTGCAGGCATTGCCACAGGGGTAGAGGGTGAGGGTGCCCCGCAGGTTCTCGATGTAGCAGTGCTCTGGAGCCAGGCCTGGGCCCTGTAGTGAGATGTCTCTGGCTGCAGAGCCAATCACCGTCCTCCCTGGAGACAAGAGGCAAACTGAATCAGAAGGGTTGTCCAGGCTGAGGAGGCAGTGACAGGGCAAGGAGGGCCACAGTGGAAACATATTCCACCTCCTACTCCAGGGAGAATCTCTGCCCACCATTGGCCACCTCTACTGGGCCCCTGAGCCTGGTCTATACAGTAAGTGATAGAAGCTCTTCTCAGAGAAAACTCTGCCTGAGAATGGGAGGCCCAGAGATGGGAAGACCCAGACTCCACAGATGGAGAAGGAAGATTGCTTTTCTGCAGATCCTCCCTTATTCCCCCAACTGCCTCTCCCTATTGTCCTTTTTCTTTTTCCCTTTCAGCCTACTCCTCCTTTCTTCTAAATCTCCCTTTCTCTCCTTCTTCTCTCCCCCACTTCTGCTACCTGCAACACTTCATCTCCCTCGCTAACCTCTCTGTTCAGTGCAACCTCTCTTCAGTGCAGGCTCTCCCCTAACTGCAGCAAGAACAGCCCCTCCCACTGACAGAGCCCCTGGGACTGGTATTTGGAGAATGTGGAGAATGTAGTATCACCCAGGCAACAAGTGCAGCCAGGAGAGGAGAGAGGGCGGGCAGAAGCTGAAAGGTGAAGGGGGCCGTGCCAGGGCCTTATCTTGGGAGATCTTGCCCCCAACTCCCATCTCTCCATTCTCTACCTACGGTATAGCCTCCTGTGCAAGCCAATGCCCTGGAATGGGGCCTTTTTTCTTCTTGGCCACATTGGTTGCTAAGAGCAATGTGTTCCCCTGTTTCTCTCAGTGCTCTCTTCATGGTTTCTTTTCTTCTTCTTTTTTTTTTTTTTTTTTTTTTTTGTGATGGAGTCTCGCTCTGTTGCCCAGGCTGGAGTGCAATGGCACGATCTCGGCTCACTGCAACCTCCGTCTCCTGGCTTCAAGTGATTCTTCTGCCTCAGCCTGCTAAGTAGCTGGGACTACAGGCCCGTGCCACCACCAGCTAATTTTTGTATTTTTAGTGGAGATGGGATTTCACCATATTGGCCAGGCTGGTCTAGAACTCCTGACCTCGTGATCCGCCCACCTCAGCCTCCCAAAGTGCTGGGATAACAGGCGTGAGCCACCACACCCGGCCTCTCCTCCTTGTTTCTAAGCTGATCTTTAAGCCCACTCATGGAACCAGATTATGTACCAAGGAAGGCAGGCAGTCTGGGGAGGCAGAGAGAAGGGAAGCAAGCTGGTGGGGTGGGGAGGCAAGCATTGCCAGCAGACAGTAGAAGGGCCCCAACACATGCAGGAGCTGGGCCTCCAGGGCAGGAATGCCTACAAGGATAGAGGGGTGACGAGTGAGATGCCCTGTTCACACTTACCTTCCTCCAGCGGCAGGAGGGTGATGGCTGTGCTGAGTCGCCCACTGCCCAGGCTCACCAGGTGGGGTTTGTCCGTTTGCACTTTCAGCCCTTTGCCTGTCTCGATCAGGTCCAAGGGTCCTTTCTGTAGGTAGTAGGGGTGGAGGACAAGCATCATTAGACTCAGCACCTTACCACCCTAAACCAGTCACACCAGTACTCTCTCCAGCCCTTGCACCTCTCCAAAGGGCTCTGAGGGTGCTGAAAGGCTTAGCACAAAATCTTACACAGAGCATTATTCCACTACATTGTAATTAGATCTGAATCTAGGCCACTAACTCGTCCCACTGGATTTATCTCAAGTCTTGGCTTAACTGTCCCTTTTGTCTATTAAAACAGAAGCAAGGAGAAAGCGGTGGGGGGTGGGGGTGGCATTGGATAAGCAGCAGGGGTACTGTAGAGGAAGGCCAGTCGAGCTCCCTGCAGACTTGTCCATGGCTACCCACTTGGCCATTGCTTGCCCCTGCTAATCTCAAGTACAGGGAAGGTAGAGGCATGGATCAAGGAGAGTGATACAGCCTAAGGTCAATCTGTAAACTGCTTTCTGACTTTCGACGGGTACTTTCTGGGTGAACCAATTAACCTGATTCAGATAAAGACTGAGCTGTTAATAGGCTTGGGACCTGGGGAAGGGCAGAGAGGAACAGAATTGCTCCTTTCATCCTTGGGCTGGGACCACAAGGGGGTAGAAGAGCTGATCCCATCCCCACCATATCTCTCTTGCCTCACAGCCCTGATCCCACTCACCTGCACCATGGTCTGGGTCTTGCATCCAGGGCCTATTTGGTTCCTGTTGAGAGTGTCCATGGTCCTAAGGCTCCAGAGCTCCTAGGGACACAGCAGAAAGCTGGTGAGTGGGGAGGCCAGGGCAGAAGAGGGAAAGAAGTAGGTTCCGTGGCAGAGTTCTCAGGGCAGAGGTAGCACCAGTCACCAACATTCCCCAAATGCTCATGCTGAAGGGAAGTAGAGGCAGCTAAAGAGCTTGGGTGGGAGTTGTCTGGGAGCAGTGCCAAGTCTCCAGCCAGCCACAGCATGGATACTACACCATACCAGTCCTGTCTCTTGCCACTGTAAGCACAAACAGTCCTATAGGGCTCAATCTATACCTCTGTGCTTTCTTGCCCTATGCTACTCAGAACCCAGATTTTGACAGCTGAAGACCCTTGGCCATTGTGGAGCCTTAAGCAGGGTGGGGAAAATCTACCTTAGTGGGAGAAGCAGCAAGGAGGCCCTCCAAGGACACTGGTAGCCAGAGGGCCCCCAGGTAGGTGGCAGGGCTAAAACAGGAGCTCCCTCCTGAAATCTTTCATTCTCCTCTTCACCGTTTGTCTCTTTTCCCAGGGCTTTAGTAGGATGTTTTCTTAAAGGAGACACAAAAGAAAAACTCAGCCATTCCTGCTATCTCCAGATGTCTCAACTCCTACACCTTTTCTTCCCCAGAAAGCAACCTCAACCCAACACAATCAGTTAAAAAAAATTTTTTTTTAATTAAAAACAAAAAACTTTAGTGATAACTAATACTGGGAATATTGGGCTCTTAACTCTTGGGTTCTTAATTGGCTAGGTGCTATAGGAAGCTTAGACCATTAGAACCAGGAGTAAGACAGATTCCAGAGCCAGAACTTGAATCCTCCCCACCACCACCCCACTGCCTCTCACCTACCACCCATCCCTCTCTCCCTGGCTCATGCTTTTGGTATCTAGGATGTGAGGACATTTGTGTACTAATGTGTGCCCCCATGCCCATCCCTTGGCCAACTAGCTAAGCTGAGAAACTTCCCACTTGCTGCTGAAATGTTACTGGGGAAAGCTAAGAGTGTGACTGAGGGGTAAGGAAGCAGACCCAGGGAAGCAGGGTTTCCCTCCACTCTCTCTTCAAGCCATCCACCAGGGGACTTGGAAAGGAAGTAGGGGCAGCAGCCAGCATTCCAAGGAGTGTCTGACCCTGGCAGTGGGTCCCGAGGACCTTAGCTATGGTGTTACTAAATTTACCCTCCCAGCTTCCACCCTTCCGGACCTGGACTGCATCATCTCCGTCACCATTTCCACCCAAGCTGGCGGAAGAGAGGCCGGAACCCAGGCTGGGGCCCACCCCAAGACTGCCAGGGAAGAGAGGAGGAAAACGCCATTAACCTATGCAAAACCCCAAGCTGGTCTGGCACGTTCCCAGAATTCCTTGCCATGGAGAAGAATTTCCAAGGACAAAGATTGCTGTACTGCTTCCTTAGACTCAGGGAAATCCCTCAGCATTTTCTGAGTGAGGAGGGGCAAGAGAGTGGGTTAGGAATGGGGAGTTTATGTAAAAGAGGGGTTAAGAAAAACAGAATAATAAATAATGGTGAAGAAGAAATATCATCCTTTGGTAGAAAGAACTTTAGACTGGGATATATAAAGCCTCAAATTCTACCCTGACTTTATTTATTTATTTATTAGTTATAAGATCCTAGACAAGTTATTTAACTTCCCTGATTGTCGAGTCATTCTTCTATAAAACTAGAGTAACAAAAAACAAAAAAAAAAAAAAAAAGACTGTTTGGATCAGTGCTTGCCTGGGGCTAGGGGTGGAATGAGAAGTGACTGTAAAAGGGCACAAGTTTGGTGGGGGTGGGGCGGGGGGAATGTTTTCAAATTAAATTGTGATGATGATTGCATGGCTCTGTAAATATACTAAAAGTCTTTGAATTGCATACTTAAATTGGGTGGATGTTATAGTATATAAATTATACCTCAATAAAGCTGTCAGTTTTTTAAAAAGGACTGTCTGAACATTCAGGTATTACATTAAATGGCATTCTATGAAAGCAAAGCACAATAAAAATGCCGTTTATTATTATTATTATTATTATTAGACGGACTTTCACTCTTGTTGCCCAGGCTGGAGTGCAGTGGCGCTATCTCGGCTCACCACAACCTCCACCTCCCGGGTTCAAGCGATTCTCCTGCCTCAGTCTCCGAGTAGCTGGGATTACAGGCGCACATCACCACGCCCAGCTAATTTTGTATTTTTAGTAGAGACGGGGTTTCTTCATGTTGGTCAGGCTAGTCTCGAACTCCCGACCTCAGGTGATCCGCCCGCCTCGGCCTTCCAAAGTGCTGGGATTACAGACGTAAGCCACCGCGCCTGGCCCCGTTTATTGTTATGAGCTGTGTGACCTGGAGCAAGGCACTTCACCTGTCTGGGCCTTAGTTTAATTCATCTGTCAGATTGGAGTATTTGTCACTATCGCCATGTGGGGCAGCTGTGGTGTGCTCATTTATTTACACCGAAGAATTTCAAGTGGAAATAAAGATTGTAAAGGAGTAAGTCCGAAGGAGAACCAGAGTGATTAGAGGAGAGAAGAGAAGAGAATAAGGAGGCGAAAGTAGAGGGAGAGATAAGGAGAGAGGTGTAGGGAGAAGATAAGAAAAGATGGAGAGATTGGGAGGTACGAGGCTGTGGCCTCAGCACAGTAACCTGATCCAAGAGAAGTGGAAAGAGACACCAGGCCAACCTGCCCTGCACTCAGGCGGTGCTTTCTCCAAAGGGCGATCGCCGCAGCCGAGAGCGGCCACCTGGGGGCGCCCTCATCTTGACCCCCGCCCT
>NW_012107697.1:1483365-1484362 GCF_000951045.1 Mandrillus leucophaeus | reverse complement strand
CGGTGCATGGCTGTGGCCAGAGACCCGCCAGGCCGAGCTGGGGTCCTGTCGGCCGCCGCCTTCGCCCTCCAGGCGCACATCCGCCTTCGAGAAAGGGCCGCCGGCAGAGGAAGGAGTCAGGAAGGGAAGGAAACTGAGGCGGGGAGCCCAGCGGGGCACGCCCGAGTGGGGAGGGGGACGAGAGAACTTAAGGATGAGAAAAACCTGGCAGAGATGAATGGGGGTGTGCAGAGGGACGGGGCGGGGAAGGGGAGCCACCGGGATGTGAAGGGGAAAATGAAAGGCCGACTAAGGGATGCAAAAAAACGCAAGTTGGGGAGGGGAAGACCGAGGGCAGAGGATGCGGCGGGGAGACTGAGGAACACAGAGGTGGAGGGGTCGGGGAAGACAGGACAGCGGGTCCTCAAGTGGAAGGGACAACAGACGGGAGGACTGGGGATGCGCGAGGAGGTATTGAGGGCAGCGGAGGGGAGACTGACGGGCGGGGAGATGGGGCGAAGGAGAGGGAGGCTGGGGCCGACCGGGACCCCAAAGGCGCGAGAGAGGAGAGATGGGCGGCCCGAGGAGAGGGGGAGCTGGGAGAGCGCGGATGGAGCCGGGGCTGTTGAGTGGGTGTCCGGTGGTGGAAAGGTGCCTCTCCACGGTCCGCAGGGCCGAGGGAGGGAGGTTTCCGCAAGGGAGCGGCCCCTTGCACCCCTCGGCCTGCTCCTGCCCAGGCCGCCCGCGTGGGACAAGGCCGCAGTGTTGGGCGCCTGCCGTGGCCGCCCGCCCGCCCCTGACAAGAGGCCTTTCTTTGGCGGGGCAAGGAGAAGGAGCCGCTTGTTTGCGCGGCCGGGAAACGGGGCGGCCCCACAGACATCTCCCGTTCCCAGCCTGGCAGCTGCGGGAAGGGCGACTGAATGTGTGTGAGGGGCCGCGTGTGTGAGCTGGGGCTGTGGTGTGAGCTGGGCTGTGTGTGTGACTGGGGCTGCATGTGTGAGGGGGCTGCATGTGTGAG
>NW_012107697.1:1468622-1481042 GCF_000951045.1 Mandrillus leucophaeus | reverse complement strand
CAGGAGATACCCCCACTCCCCAAGGTCCTACTGTGGGTGGACAGGGGGAGGTGTGGGGCGCTGGAGGACGAAAACCCGCGCGCGCGCTCGCCACCCAACACCCCGCGAGTGTCCGCCCGGCCGCCTAGGTGCCCGCGGGAGAGAGTCTGGATGGGGCCAGGATCAGCGTTCCTCCAAGCGGGGGAGAGCGCCACGGCCCCCTCTGGCGGTGGCGTTGGCAGCGGCCGAGGAAGGCAAAAGCAAGCGGCTCACAGGAAAACTCCCCACAACGCCCCTTTCGCCTCTACGCACTCACCTGGGGTGCCCTCACTCCCCCGCGGGTTTCTTCCGAGCTCCCTAGCCTAGAGCTGATCTCAGGGCTCTCGCCAGGCCCCAGGGACTTCCCCTTATCCAGTCCTAGCACCGCAGCGAATGGGACCCGCAAGTGTAGTGGGAGGGGGCACTCTTACCTAGAGGTGGGGGGGACAGGGAGACACTGGTCCCTTAGCCCGGCTCGGCTCGGTCGCGGTGGCCTCAGGCTTAGGAGGACACTGTTGCCTTTACCCGGGAGCCCGCTGAGTAGGAGGAGAGCGAGCCTGTCCCGCCCCGCTCCCGCCAGTCCCCGCCCCCGTCCCCCATCCCGTCCGCCTGGCCAGCCAAAGAAGACGCCCTTGTGGGGCTGGAGCCCAAGGTCCCCCCACCCACCCTTTCCCACAGCAGCACCTCCCCCAGCCTGCACAGCGCCCGCTTTGTTCATCTTTGCAGCTGGGCTCTCCACCACCACCACCACCAGCACCACTACCACCACCACCACCACCACCACCACCGCCACCACGGCCACCACCAAGACCACATACCCCCCTCTCCTCCCACCCTGCCCTCCCGACTCTCCTAGACCACCCTCAACTCCTAGGCTTTAACGCGCTTCTGAGAGGGTGTTTTTGACAATCCGTTTCCCTGCCCCCAAACTCTCCCCTCTTTCTTTTTGCCTTTGATGCCGGAAACCTCCACAGGCTCCTAGTGAACCTCCTAAATCGAAGCCCCTACAACATGCTCTCAATATCTCCAGAACATCTACTGAGGGTACGCAGGTCTTCTCCCTGTCACCCCCTCCCCTCCTCGCCCCATTCTAAGCCCCACCATGAAGAGCTGTAAATGGGATTGATAACCACGCACATCAGGCTTCACAGACTTTCTTAAGGATAGGCACAAGAAGACACGTTAAAGTACCATGCAAACTCCAAAGCACAGGAAAGCGGAATGGAATTATCATCTTGCACCCATGGAGCTCCACACCCATCCACGCCGACAGACCTGCTGGTTACAGATTGGGATATGGAGGCAGGCTGTAGACTTACAGTTGAGCACACCAACCTGTAGTAGGAGTGGGAGTTAATAAGGAAGAGAAGGAAGCACTAAACACTTAAAAGCGGCCCCCAAATTGAGCTAGGTTGAAGTCATTCTCCATCTCAACCTCCACCCCGAAATCCAATGCTGACAGTGGATCCTTACCTTGCAAAGCCAGCTCTTGGCCCAGGAGACTGGCTGGGGAGACCCTAGAGAGCTGAACTCAGCTAGACTTCTGGACTTCTTTGACCTGCACTAGAGGGACCCTGGAGACTCTTCTTCACTGAAGGAAGGAGCAGAAAGCCTGTAAGTCTGGTCTAAATTCCAGCTGGGGTGGATAGCAAAAAATAATTTTTCCTCTTTGAGATGGACAAGTGCTGTTCTGATTCAATGAGTTTAGTTAGTGCTGTCTCTCCCTAACCCAGGAACAGCAGGAGGCTGAACTACAGGAATCTCTGGTCACTCATTGACAGGGCTGGCCTTAGCAGGGGGCCCCCCACGGCTGGAGACTGAAGCTGACCAGGGCCAAGCAGCAGACAAGGAGGGGGAGGGGAGAGGCCTCCCTTTGCTGCCACCTGCTATAGCTAATGGAGGTGGAACACTCAAGCTCCAGAATATGCTGTGGGTACCAGGAAGTCCTAGGATGTGAGGAGCGAGACTCTTAATTTTTCCTTTCTTCATATTGTTTGAAGTCATGAAAGTAATTGTGGTGAACCTTCATGAGGCAGATCACAAAGGTAATAGCCCATTCGGGTATGTAAAAAAACGAAGAAAGAAAAAACCCAAACTGTTGTATCCCATGTGCCAAGACCCAGCACTGAGGGGAGGGGTCCAGATTGTGGTATCTCAGAGGCTTTTCACTTCATTCTGTTTCACCACCCCCAGCTCCTCTTTACTGTACTGGGCAGGAGGAGTTTCAGGGAATAATCAAGCCTGCCATGGAGGCAGCAGATGCTGAGGCAGAGGGTCGAAACAGCACCCAACTTCTCTCACTGTCCTCCCAACACAGGGACCAGCTGACCCCATGATAAAGGCGCTGTGCAATGTGTCCTCTCTCCTGCTGTGTCAGGCCTCTATGTTCCCACAGTTAGAGCACTCAGGGGACTAAAGACCTACCGCCCCCACTCTTCATCCCCGCCCTGCTCCACATCTGGAGCCCATCAAAAAACTCAGTGCTCTCTCATAGTTACGCAAGAGGTCGAGCAGCTGGGAGCTCAGGAAAGGAGGAGGAGGAGAGGGAAAGAAAGCAGAAAACAGCTTTCCAGGCTTGCTTCAGACTTTCCGAAGTGGAAGCAGGGGGAGAGGGCAAAGCCTGGGTGTGGAAGGAAGGGTGGATTTTTCTAAGGCCCTCTGCATTGGTTATGAATGTCAGGAGTGGATTTCCATACTCCTGCTTTTGCCTTGGCACATTCCCCACTTTGTCCCACCTCTCAAATTGTACTCCCTCTAGCCCCAGAGAGGTGATTATTGCTCATACAGCATGCAATCCTTGTAGATACACACCCTCTTCCAGAAAGCTATCCCTTTCTGGCCTCTGGATCCTGAAGTCACCATCATTGGTGTAGGCATGGTGGTAGCAATGACCCTGCAACAACTTGGGGAAAAGCTCAAAGCTGTCTTTTCAGCTTGTCTTAGAAATTGCAGTCTGCTTCTACCCAAAGCTAACACTCATTCAAGCTGAGTGGGAAATTTGGGGAGGACAGAAAACTGGTCTTGTGTACCTCCAAGGCTAAGGGCTTTCCTAATGAGCTGAAAAGAACAAGCATTCATTTGGGCAAAAGAATGGGAAACAAGACCTATTTCGATTTCTCTCATTGTCTTGAATTTCTAATGCTTCTTTCAAACAGCCCCTGTCCTGGTTTGGTAATCAATCTGATCACAGAGTACACCTAGGGCAGCTTTCCAGAATTGGTTTAGACCCTAAATAACCACTTAGCCCCTTCCCTAAGAACAGCAGGTCATGTAACTTTGGTGGGGGGTGGGAGAAGTGGTCCAAGCTTCTGAAAACTCTAATAGCTTGACTTGTGATTGTGTGAGGGAAAACAGCCTGGTTTGGAAAGATAGTCTAATTTTCCTAAAGGCCTACCTCCGTATCAATCACCAACTCCCCAGGATAAGACGTTAAGACGTTTGTAGTGTTGCTGTCTGCCCTTGGGTAACAGCAATGCACAGCAACAAACCTACTTGTGGATCTTCTAAGACGAGGGAATTTGGGGTGAGGGGGTTGTAATAAGACAGATGTGCATAGCAAAAGAAAATCATTTGTGAGATTTTGCTTGTGATTTCTCTAAAGCCTACAAGACAGAAGCCATATTCGCTACTCTCATATAGATCCATGTTTAGTACTAGCTGTGGTTAACACTTCTCTAACTTGAAAAAAAAAAAAAAAAAAAAAGGCTTTGCAAGCAGGTATAGTCATTGCTTCTAGTTAGACTTTAATCTTCTTGAGGATGACTTTTTCCATTTTTCTCCTGTCTCCTTCCAATAAGCCCTGCCAGGTGTGAAGTTTAATAAAAAGCTATTCTATGGCAACCCTGTAAATCTCAGACCCTACCTACAGTGTGAACAACTTTAAAACTGTTCACAATTTAAAAATTAATTGGAGGGCAAAGTTTCCCATCAGAGATGCATGGGTTGACAAATTTGAAGCTACAGTGAGTAAAGGAATGACAGACCTTAATCGTTTCATTCGAGTAAGGCTACAGTCTCACTCAGAGAGCTAAGCCACACTTGAGCAACATTAGACCAGATACTTTTTCACCAAGGAAAAATCAGAATCTTAGCTTTCAACGTTAAATTAAAAATTTCTCATCCCAGATACTTATTAATAAGTGAGAATAATTTGCCTTCCAATGTTTTGACACTCAATAGTTTTTCCAAGTTAAATTTTAAAAAAGCATAAGAAAGTAAGCAGCTCTGGCCAGGTGTGGTGGCTCACGCCTGTAATCCCAGCACTTTGGGAGGCCGAGGCGGGGAGATCACAAGGTCAGGAGTTCAAGACCAGCCTGGCCAACATGGTGAAACCCTGTCTCTACTAAAATACAAAAAAAATTAGCCGGGCATGATGGCGGTTGCCTATAATCCCAGCTACTTGGGAGGCTGACACAGGAGAATCGCTTGAAGCTGGGCGATGGTGGTGGTTGCAGTGAGCCGAGATCGCGCCACTGCACTCCAGACTGGGCGACTGAGCGAGACTGTCTCAAAAAAAAACCAAAAAAAAAACCCACAAAAAAACAAAAAACAAAAAACAAGTGGCTTTACCCAAGGGAATTATCAACAGTTCCCCAAAATTGTTCCCATTATCCCTCATCCCTGGAACACTTCTCATCACGGTCTAATGGGGAAGAGAAGACTCCAGGATTAAAGATGAAGCCTGACTTTTCTGACTCTCCAACTGCCATCTGACAAAATTAAGACTCCAATCCCCCAAAAGGCCAGAAGTAGCATCAGATTCAAAAGCTACACTGTCAGGAGTGCATGTATCAAATGTAGAAAAATACACAAGGAAGCACAATACATATAATATGGAGAAAAGGCAATGAATACTCTCAGAGATTATTTTCTCTTAAAAAAAACATGTCATTAATTTTTAATCTTAGGTCCCATTACAGCATCCTGAATCAACAAGCAGACACCAAAGTGAGTCAAGAATCCAATAAACATCTCATTTTATAATGCTCTTTATTTGATTAAAGAATTTGCCTTCTTTGTATACACTGGAATGTTATATTCCCTATGTATTTTACAGGGTTACAAAATGTCTCTCATTTTAAATATTACCCCAAAAGTAATCTCAGAAAAAAAAGGTTTTTTGAAATTAAACTTGACTTTTAAAAAATCATATGGACAAACAACTTTCAAACAAAACTGGATTAGTAGGATTTCTTGCCTACTTAACTACATGACAGACTTCTTGTCCCAGGCCCCTTTCTCAGAAAAACCTCATGTGGAAACCAAGCTAGAGATAAGAATTCTTCCCTGATGCAGTTAGGGGAAAGGGAAAGGCTAGAAACTTCTTTGGCAAGCAATTCCATACACAGCCATTTATGTGCGAGTGCTCTGCTTCAAGTACAGTACACTCTTTGCAGGGAAGGCCAGATGTTGTTCAGAGTGGGAGTGGTACTTGTCAACCAGCTAAAAGCACAGAAGTCCATCTAGTCATCTGCCTCTTCCCACTGCCAGTGCCTGCAGCCTTGTAGCAACTTTTCACCACCCTATGGACTGGAATACTGAGTTAAAAGCCAAGGCTGAGCTGGCTGACACTGTAGTCTCCATTGAAAACGAAATGGATGAGATGGAACTGAGAAACCACCAGTACATGATGATACTCAAAAGGTTTAGAGGGAAGAGAAGGATGGATTTCAGAGATGGGGACAGATAGACTGGTGGAAAATGTTGGGCTGACTGGAAGGAAATGGGGTATACATGAGTAATCTGTACATACCAAAACAATCAGTTGCCTCCTAAAATGCAAAAAATCGAATGGTGAAATGAAGCCTCCTTGACAGTTTAGGGCCAACAGGATTGGCACAAAGACTCCCTGAACCCACAGCCTTCAAAATCATAACCCTGTTTCTGTTCGAAAGGAGAGGACTGATGACAGAGAGTGCACTCTAGAAGTGGGAGGTGGTGAAATTGAGGAATGTGAATGGATTACAAAGACTGAGGCTATTACGTTTTAGCTTAAGTACCCAAAATGTGGAGAACTGGAAATTTGGGTAGCAATAGCAGCAGACATGATTACATGTGGATGTGAAATCCCTAACTGGACAGACATAACCATTCTTTTAGACATCTTGAAGAGGGACTGTGCCATTTGAAAGGTACATCTCAGCTATCTTTAATATTGACACAAGCGGGATTCACGGTACTTTTCTAAACTGGAAGGACAGGCCCTGAAAGGAAAACAACTTGGCAAAGAGATGAAGGAATGAATGGATATGGGAAAAGGACAGAAGACATCCTTATCTTCTAACTTCTAGACCCCACACCCCTCAAACAGTTCACCTGAATAGTCCAAAAATCAAGAATGGGTTAGATATACTTGTTGCAGGAGTGCCAAATAAATACAATGCCTGTAAACAGATGATCCCAGTGCCTGACTGAATGTATAGAAAGAAAAACCTAAAGGTAAAGGGTATGAAAGATTAAAATCTTCTACAGAGAAAACTTTTTAAAAACAAAGTATGAAATATAACTATATTTAGGGATTATATATTTAGGGATTAAAATAAAGGAGCAGCCAGGTGCAGTGGCTCATGCCTGTAATCCCAGCACTTTGGGAGGCCGAGGTGGGTGGATTTCCTGAGCTCAGGAGTTCACGACCAGCCTGGGCAACACGGTGAAACCCCATCTCTACTAAAATACAAAAAATTAGCCAGGGGTGGTGGTGTGCACCTATAGTCCCAGCTACTTGGGAGGCTGAGGCAGGAGACCTGCTTGAACCCAGGAGTCAGAGGCTGCAGTGAGCCAAGATCATGCCATTTCATTCCAGCCTGGGTGACAGAGCGAGACTCCATCTCAAAAAAAAAAAACCCAAAAATAATAATAAAATAAAAATAAAGGAGCAACTTAGGTAAAGGAAGAGGAGCTATTTAACTGGGGGCATTCTCTGGAGAGTTTGCTTTCCTGCTGGCCAATAAAATCTGCCAAAGAAAATTAGCAGCCTTTCCCTTTATGTTTGTGCCATTTCTTTATCAAAGAATGTCTCCGTGACACTGAAACATGGGGGTGAGTCGAGGGTCCTTGCGCGCAGAGAATCGTGCATTGTATCAGAAAAAAGGGGTCTCCAATGGCTTGTAAATTTGGGAAAAACTCGTCAGCCATCGTTGGCGTCTTCTTTATTAATCTGAAAATTTTCCTTTTCAGCTCCCTCTTCTTGGTATTACAGGATTTCATACTTATCCACTAGGAAAGTGGTCTCTGTGGAAAACCTGACAGGGCTGTTTCCATCTACCTGGGTCACTTTGGTAACCTAGGAAAATAAACAAAGAGTAAGGTAAAGCAGGAGGTTTGAGTCTCCATGATGTTGACTACATTCTCACTACAGAACATATCAATTTCCCTAAAAGTGGTATTAAAAGTAACTGTAAAATACTAGAAAAATGTTCAATTCATAACCGAAAGTCACAGCATCACTCTTCCCCACCAACATATTAAGCTGCTCTCCTTCTAGATAGAGAAAAGACAACTGTTGGGATGAGATGTACAGTAGTATTAAGTAAAAGCTCCAAAATGAGTGGCCATAGCCCAGCCCTGCCCTATATAACCTATGAAATTCATAGACATTCTATCAGGATGATATATTAACATTCTGACCCAAAACGCAATGTTCTAGCTCTTCACATTATTCATTTGCTCTGCTCTCAAAGTCCCGTGTTAAAAGTCCCTGTAAGCTGCTCTATCATACTTATTTTTTAGGCATGGCTGGGTCCTTCCAATGAGGTTTCTCCTTTTTAAATAAATAAATGTCCAGTTTAATTAATTACCTGTAGCAAAGGTACCTATAATGGCACCAACACAACACTTGAACCACTGATTCATACTTTCTAATGAGGTTTTGGGAGAGCAACTACACTGTCCTAATCTTTGAAGAGCCCCAATAGGAAAATTTACCCATTTCTATCTAATGTCTTGAGTTCAATACAGTAGCTTCCAACACTGATGGGGTTATGTCACTAACTGGTTAGGGAGAGAGAACTGCTCTTTGGAATCATCCAAGGGAGGAAGCTGCAACTTTCTAAGCACTTACAGGGGAGATGGAGACCATATGGGAAGCTAAGGTAGGGGCAGAACAACAAGCAAGTCAAAAATAGGGGAATATTAACAATATAAACTAGGTTCTAGTAACTCAAATTCAAAAATTGGAAGAATGGTCAGGCGCGGTGGCTCACTCCTATAATCCCAGCACTTTGGGAAGCCGTCAGGAGTTAGAGACCAGCCTGGTCAACGTGGTGAAACCCCATCTCTACTAAAAATACACACAAAAAATTAGCTGGGTGTGGTAGTGCACACCTGTAGACCCAGCTACTTAGGAGGCTGAGGCAGAAGAATCACTTGAACCCGGGAGGCAGAGGCTGAAGTGAGCTGAGATCGCACTGCACTCCAGCTTGGGTGACAGAGCGAGACTCCATCTCAAAACAACAACAACAAAAACTCGAAGAATGATGAGTTAAAAAACAATGTTCCGGGCTGAGCACGGTGGCTCACGCCTGTAATCCCAGCACTTTGGGAGGCCAAGGTGGGTGGATCACGAGGTCAGGAGTTTGAGACCAGCTTGGCCAACATGGTGAAACCCTGTCTCTACTAAAAATACAAAATTAGCTGGGCATAGTGGCACGTGCCTGTAGTCCCAGCTACTCAGGAGGCTGAGGCAGGAGAATCACTTGAACCTGGAAGGCAGAGGTTGCAGTGAGCCAACATCATGCCATTGCACTCCAGCCTGGGCAACAAGAGTGAAACTCTTAAAAAAAAAAAAAAAAAAAAATTCCGCTGGGCACGGTGGCTCACGCCTATAATCCCAGCAGTTTTGGAGACTGAGGCGGGTGGATCACCTGACGTCAGAAGTTCGAGACCAGCCTGACCAACATGGAGAAACCAAGACTGCGGTGAGCCAAGATCGCGCCACTGCACTCCAGCCTGGGTAACGAGCAAAACTCAATCTCCAAAAAAAAAAAAAAAAAAAAAAAAATCCGAAGGAACAGTTCACACATTTCCATTGCTTTGCCTACCTAAAGGACAGAGTTTGCAACAGAATTGGCTCATGATTATTTGTACTAATAAAGGGAGCTGTGACATAAATAACCCCCAAATAATTTCCATTTGTAATAGAATGATTTTTTTTTTTTTTTTGCAGGAATTTTGTCTTCCAAATAAAAAAACTTTCATTCTTTGGTTATAAATCAAGTGACAGCAAGGCCTTAAAAAACTATGTGTTGGGTGTTTTGGTAAATCAATTTTAAAATATATAAGGTTAAAAAAAACAGGCAACTAAGTGTTTATGAACCCTGCACAATCCACAAGTACTTTTTTACGTATTAATATTCAATTTCTTTACTTTGTCTGATCTAGAGAGGAAAACTGAGGTAAAGCGATAAAGAATTTGACCACGATCACACAATGAATTAGAAAAGGAATTCCTGTAGAAGACATCAGCTTTTTTCTGAGCTTTATCTGACTACAAAAAGCCATGCTGTCTGGCATCCTATACATGTTCCTACTGTCCTACCACTTTCCCTATACATGTTCTCAACTAAAATGGAGTACCTGTATGTTACAGTAATTTTTCTTGGAGACAAAGGAAACTTGAACAGGGAAGAAGTCATTAGGCTGCCCAGCAATGCTAAACTCCAGGCTGCCACTCTTATTTTTGGCATCAATCACAGGCAGGCACCACTCTAGGGTATTTCGTCGACTGTCATGTCGATACTCCCCATCGATCTCACCAATAACAGGCGCGCCGACACCAGACCTGTTGTAAGAAACATTCTGGTCAAGGTAGCTGTTCAGAGCTGGAACTCTACCAAGGAAAACCAACCCCAAATTTGATTACGATCCTCAAATTCTGCCTTCTAGGACTACAATTTCAGGGAAAAAAAAAAGGCTCCCTAATAACTTCAAGGATCAAACAATGAAGTCCTAGCACCTTGGCTAAGAGTTTCACTCAATTCCCTCTGTAGATACAGTTAATATGCAAAAATAGGTATTTGGCAGATACGTCTATGGCTGCTCCAATTTATGGACTAGACCTGGGGACTGCGACCAACAAATGTGTTAAGATGGCTATGTTTCCAAAAACCCTGCTGCCTTGTAAATAAGGAATTTAAACATAATGTAGCACTCTTTATAGGAGACAATAGGGAAACAAGCAGGTTGATTTGGGGGGAAACTCTAAACATCAATAATGGAGATGAATGGAGGCCTCTGAGAGAATTTATTTTGTTTTGTTTTTGAGACAGAGTCTCGCTCTGTCGCCAGGCTGGAGTACAGTGGCGCGATCTCAGCTCACTGCAACCTCTGCCTCCTCAGTTCCAGCGATTCTCCTGCCTCAGCCTCCCAAGGTGCTAGGACTACGGGTGTGCACCACTATGCCCAGCTAATTTCTGTATTTTTAGTAGAGGCAGGGTTTCAACATGTCGGCCAGGATAGTCTCAATCTCTTGACCTTGTGATCTGCTTGCCTCGGCCTCCCAAAATGCTGGGATTATAGGTATGAGCCACCGCACTCGGCTGAGAATTTGTTTTTAAAGATTTCAGAATGTTTCAAACTTACTGAAGTTGACACCAATGGGTTTATTTGATTTACAATTCAGTAAATGGACTTTTATTTGATAAGTGAAAGCACAATTACCCCTGGGGCAAATGGAAACATGATGGGAGAAACAGATCCATAGCTGTCCTTAATCAGCAAGAGAAGCAGGGCTAGTTAAGATTTACTCTGCACCCCTACACACGGCTGACAGGCAGTGTCACCTACTCCTACACATTCTAAATTTACTGGCTTTTAATTCACCATTGACACTCAATGTTTATATTAGGGATAGGGTAAATAAGGGAGACAAAGTAAACTTTACGAGTGGCGTAAGACTATTAATTCTTCCCTATCAATTTCAGGGTCCTGGTTCTTTTATGTTCTTTCTCTGTGCACTTGCTCTAATTCTGATTCTGATCTCTTCTAATTTGATCAGTTCTAGACAATGGGAGTAAAATGTTGTATAAGGGTCTCTTCTGGAGACCATTGCAAAACTGAACTAGAATACAGGAAACCACCACAACCACAATTATAGGGTAGACAGGCCTCAAAATTGTGGCATTCTATAAATAGTCCAGTAAACGAAATCTTGACAAACAAAACTCTACCTGTCACCAACGCCCAAGTCCTACAACGGTCCAAGGCAGCCATCTACTGTTCTGAAGCAATAACCATACTGTAGAGGATAAGATGGTTACCCATTAAAGGGGATACTAGTAATAAAGCATGTTTTAAAAAGTGGAACTAAGAATGACTAAAACCAGACCTGATAATGTAAAAGCTTGAATTATCAAAAAGGGAAGAAAAATATGAATTAAATTAGTACCATTTTCTCTGCAGCAATAACTGAGCAATATAACAGTAAAGATACACTAAGGATACACTTACTGGTACTCATAATTAGACCCTGTGCTTAATCATGAGGGCTGATGGGCAGGTGAAAGGAGCTAGGATTTACTGGTGAAGTAATAACTGCATGCTTACTGGAAATGCTACTAAACAGATAAGGTAGATACCATTTCCAGATGATCCTAGAGAGTGGGACACTTAGGGTGTACAACAAAAGCTTACTGGAACTCAACTTCTGGGGTTGAAAGACATTTTTGTTATCTTGATTACGGTGGTGGTTTCACAGGTGTAAATATACCAAGACTGCACAATTAAAATATGTGTAGCTTGTTGTATATAAATTATGCTCCAAAAGGGCTGTTAGGAAATTTACTGTAACTAATGTAGACATCTTGTTTAACAAGAATCAACAGTTCCCTTGAATACACTCTCATCTTTAGTGAAAGTTTAGAAAGCACGTGAAAATAAAACATTCAGCCTGATAGACTCAATTTCTTTGAAAGTTGCAAAACAGAAAGCTTGACTGAGAAATGGCTCCTCCTTCTGGAAACCTTCATTACTACACAAACAAGCTGAGGGCCAACATCTAAAACCGGCTCCAGGCCAGGTGCAGTGGCTCAAGCCTGTAATCCCAGCACTTTGGAAGGCCAAGGCAGGTGGATCATTTTGAGGCCAGGAGTTTGAGACCAGCCTGGCCTCAAAGGTGAAACCCCATCTCTATTAAAAATACAAAAATTAGGCTGGGTGTGGTGGCTCATGCCTGTAATCCCAGCACATTGGGAGGCCGAGGCGGGTGGATCACAAGGTCAGGAGATCGAGACCACCCTGGCCAAATATAGTGAAACCCCGTCTCTACTAAAATACAAAAAAAATTAGCCGGGTGTGGTGGCCCGTGCCTGTAGTCCCAGCTACTTGGGAGGCTAAGGCAGGGGAATTGCTTGAACCAGGAGGCAGAGGTTGCAGTGAGCCGAGATCGTGCCACTGCACTCCAGCCGG
>NW_012107697.1:1456311-1467327 GCF_000951045.1 Mandrillus leucophaeus | reverse complement strand
CAGTGCTGGGATTACAGGCTTGAGCCACAGCGCCCGGCCATGAAATGTTTCATAAAGTTGTATGTCAGCCTTGCACACGGGCCATGCTAATCTTCTCTGGTTCCAATTTTAGTACCTGTGCTGCCAAAGCAAACACAAGTCCTAGAACATTCCTATCATTCCCAAAAGTTCCCTTGTGCCCCTCTGAAGTGAAGTACCTTCTTCTCTACCTCCTCATTTTTATTCAATAGTATTACCTTTTCCAGAAAGTCAAAGAACTGGAATCACATAACATGCAGCCTTTTATATCTGGCTTCTTTCACAACTAGCTTTTTTAAGAATCAACTATCTCTGAATGGACCGTCAGGTCAGGTAGGTGCTGACTCCAAAATGAGTTCCAAAAGACCAGTTCTGTAAGTCCAACATAGGGGACACGGGCACAGCACTTACGGGAGTGGGATGGTGATAATCACGTCATTCAGTTCTAAATTATCTTCTTGTAGCTCATATTCTATATTGACATCACAGCCATTTCCACTCTCCGAGGGCCAGCAATTAACTGAGAAGAAAGCAAAGCAGTCATACTAGAATATTAGAAAAAGATGGCTGGGTGTGGTGGCTCATGCCTATAATCCCAGCGCTTTAGACAACCAAGGTGGTAGTATCGAGGTGGGAGGATTGGTTGAGGCCATGAGTTCAAGACCAGCCTAGGCAACAAAGTGAGACTCCACTTCTCCAAAAAAAAAAAAAAAAAAAAAGCCAGGGGTGGCACTTCCCTGTTCTCCTAGCTACTCAGGAGGCTGAGGTGGGAGATCAGCTGAGCCCAGGAATTGTAATGAGCCATGATCACACCACTGCATTCCAGCCTGGGTGACAGACAGAGGGAGTCTGTGTCTTTTAAAAAAAAATTAGCTGGATGTGGTGGCATGTGCCTGTAGTCCTAGTCCCAGCTACTCAAGAGGCTGAGGCAGGAGGATGGCTTGAGTCCAGGAGTTTGATGCTGCAGTGAGCTATGATCGCTCCACTGTACTCTAGCCTGGGCAACAGAAGATGACCTTGTCTCTAAAACAATAACAACAACAAAACCACAATGGTTTCAAAATAAAAGCTAGTAAAAATGAAAACTAATGATAAAAATATACAAAATGCAGCACCAGGTCCATTTCAAAAGAAAGTCATTTTGTCAAAAAGAACTTTGCTATGGCAATAAAAATAAAAGTGTACAAGCAAGGGCTATTTCCAGTTCTCAATGCAAACTAGCTTAGTGGGACTGGCCAGAGGCACTTACTTGTCAGTGGAATAAAAGATTCCTCTGTGGTTTGTAGTCTCCACTTTAGCACCCCTACGTCACTGTTGACTGGAAATGACTTCTCTGGATTCTTCAGGCCAATTAGAGACTCTGCAGTGAAAAGTTTTTTATCCACATTTGGATGGGTCTAGAATGAGAAGGAAAGGAAAACTCCTGAGGTTCAGACAGACAAGAAACAACCCCTCTCTAGGCTTATATGACCCATAATCCAAACATCTAAAATAGAGTACCTAATAAATTCCAATTCTTTTTCATTTTAAAGAAAGATTTCCCTTCTTCAAAGACTTTTAAAATAATTTAAGATATTTAAAAACCAGTAATTAAAAAAAAATAATAATTTCAACTCTAAAAGCCATTATAGAACAAGTTTGCACCTGAAAAAGTTAAAAGACCATTAACCAAGTCCTTTCCAAAAATACTTCACATGGAGCAGGTTCATGGTGGGGCCAGGTTTGCCAAGCAGAAGGTTCTAGTAAGACCCTGATCAGCTGCCTGGGTCAAATAGCATTTTTGGCCTTATATAAAGTAGCAGAAAAGGGCAAGCTCTGTGTAAAGTCTAGTTGCAATTTTGCCTAGAGACTTAAAGTTGTTAAAATCCAAGCCAATTAAGATAGTCTTATCTTTTTAAAAGAAATTGTTTTTGCGGAGGTTGAGGTGGGCGGGGCATTGGAGGTCAGGAGTTTGACATCAGCCTGGCCAACATGGCAAAACCCCATCTCTACTAAAAATACAAAAGTTAGCTGGGGCCGGACATGATGGCACATGCCTGTAATCCCAGCTATCTGAGAGGCTGAGGCAGAAGAATGGCTTGAACCCGGGAGGCAGAGGTTGCAGTGAGCCGAGATCACACCATTGCACTCCAGCCTAGGCAAGAAGAGTGAAACTCCGTCTCAATAAATACATAAATACATAAATAAATAAATAAATAAATAAATAAATAAATGAATAAATAGCTGGGTGTGGTGGTGCACACCTATAGTCCCAACTACTATGGAGGCTGAGGAGGGAAGGATTGCTTGAGCCCAGGAGGTTGAGGCTGCAGCGAGCCAAGGCTGTGCCGCTGCACTCCAGTCTGCATCACAGAGAGAGACTCTGTGTCAAAAAAACAAAACAAAACAAAAACAAAAACAAAAACAAAAATACCCAGAAGGGCTGGGCATGGTGGCTCATGCCTATAATCCCAACACTTTGGGATGATGACGTGGGCGAATCACGAGGTCAAGAGTTTGAGACCAGCCTGGCCAACATGGTGAAACCCCGTCTCTACTAAAAATAAAAAAAATTAGCTGGGCGTGGTGGCAGGTGCCTGTAATCCCAGCTACTTAGGAGGCTGAGACAGGAGAACTGCTTGAACCCGGGAGGCAGAGGTTGCAGTGAACCAAGATCGTACTACTGCACTCCAACCTGGGCGACCGAGAGAGACTCCATCTCAGGAAACAACAACAACAACAACAAAAAAAAAACAGAAATCACTTTTGGATAGCACTTTACAAGCCAGCAAAAATGTTGTCAAATAATATAAGCACTGCTTCTAAAAGACAATTCTGTGCTGACTACGGGAGGGAAAGTAGACAAAAACACTCTTCCCTAAAAAGGCTTTGTTCTTGTGACGAGATGTTAAGCTAAATGAAATGTGACAAGACCACCTGTAATATAAAGAAGGGCTTATATATATCTCTATCCAATAGTTGGAACACACACACTTATACTGAAAGGATTTTATGTACTTTTCAAATACATCATTAGATACTGCCCTTCAGTTAACAAAACAAGCACTGGTAGTTTAATAGCAGAATGAGTAAATTTCGCATTGTGCCACCATGCCTGGCTAATTTTTTAAGTTTTTGTAGAGACAGGGTCTTGTTGCTCAGCCCTCATTGCTCAGGCTGTTCTTGAACTCCTGGGCTCAAGCGATCCTTTGGCCTCAGCCTCTCAAAGTGTTGGTATTATAGGCGTGAGCCACCACACTTGTCTTAAAGCCTTGTTTTTTTAAAAACTATATTTCAAGCAAGATCCTAAGTGATTAATTTACTGTTTTCATAACAGCAAAAAATAAACATCTCTTTGTACCTTTTGCTAGTGAGTATGAAGTCATTTATTAGATTTCAAAATGACCTTTTATTCAGTTCCAATATTTAAAAGCCATCCTAACACAGCTGCTTTACTCACTCTCAGGTAGCTACTGTATGCAATAAATCAACTTCTTTCCTATGCATTTAGAGTGATGCTAGTTATATAACTTAAATAATTTTCTGTGGTTCATACTGGGAACTCTAGTTGACAAAGACTATAATAGGTAGACAAAGTGTTAACACTCCCTATCAAAAGCTTCTACACACCTGTAGCTGCACCCCTTTCTTATCTTCATTTTCCACATGAAGACGAATTCGGCCATATTTGTCATCTGAGATCCTAAGCATGATCATGCCATGCAACTCCATATTCTGTAATCCTCCGTCTCGTCCACAGGTTAATGTGATCTTTTCTTCAATCTTCATATGTACACTACAAAGAGAAAGTAATACATTTGTTCAGAAAGGTAGAAACCAATGGCCGGGCACAGTGGCTCATGCCTATAATCCCAGCACTTTGGGAGGCCGAGGTGGGCAGATCACCTGAGGTCGGGAGTTCGAGATTAGCCTGACCAACATGGAGAAACCGCATCTCTACTAAAAATACAAAATTAGCCAGGCGTGGTGGTGCATGCCTGTAGCCCCAGCTACTTGGGAGGCTGAGGCAGGAGAATCCTTGAACCAGGAGGCAGGGGTTGCGGTGAGCCGAGATTGTCCCATTGCACTCCAGCCTGGGCAACAAGAGTGAAACTCCATCTCAAAAACAAAACAAAACAAAAGAAAAAAGAAAGGTAGAAACCAGAAATCCCTTTCTCCAAGGTCTAATGATTAGCCATCAACAACGTTTTTTTAAAGGTGCTACTGCTATAGCTATAAACATTCAAAAGACGATACCCCTTTGATACAGCAATTCAACAGACACATTCTAATCTGTGCAAAACAATCTGCTAAGTTATTCACTGAAGAATTGTTTTTAATGGCAAAGTTTAGAAACGAATGTCTGCCACTGGGGGCTGCTTAAATAAAGGCATATCCACGGGCGCAGTGGCACACACCTGTAATCCCAGCACTTTGGGAGGCCAAGGTGGGCGGATCATGAGGTCAGGAGATCGAGACCATCCTGGCTAACACGGTGAAACCCCATCTCTACTAAAAATACAAAAACAAAATTAGCCGGGTGTGGTGATGGGCACCTGTAGTCCCAGCAACTCAGGAAGCTGAGGCAGGAGAATGACGTGAACTCAGGAGGTGGAGCTTGCAGTGAGCTGAGATCACGACACTGCACTCCAACCTGGGCAACAGAGCAAGACTCCACCTCAAAAAAACATAGAAAATAAAAAATAAAGGAATATTCACCCAAATGAATAGTAGGCAATGGTGAGAAAACAACTGAAAAAATGTTCTATTTGAAAATATTTTCAAGCTTAAAAAAATTAAAATTATACAAGGAAGACATATATACCCTTTTCCAGATTCACCTATTGTTAACATTTACCCCATTTGTTTTATAATTTGCATATGTGTCTCTCTCTCTCTAAACATTATATATGTATGTTATACATTTGATTTTTTTCCCCTGAACCATTAAGAAGCAGATTATATACATCACGGCACTTTGCCCCTAAATACTTCAGTGCTTATTTTTATAAGATTAGGGATATTCTGTTACATAATCAATCACAGTACCATTATTAACTACACAAATTTACACTGATACTTTTGTTTTTAGCTTTTTGTTGTTGTTTTGAGATGGAGTTTCACTCTTGTTGCACGGCTGGAGTGCAATGGTGCAATCTCGGCTCACTGCAACCTCTGCCTCCCGGGTTCAAGTGATTCTCCTGTCTCAGTCTCCTGCATAGCTGGGATTTCAGGCGCCTGCCACCACACCCGGTTCAATTTTGTATTTTTAGTAGAGTCAGGGTTTTACCATATTGGCCAGGCTGGTCTTGAACTCCTGACCTCAGGTGATCTGCCCGGCCGGGCCTTCCAAAGTGCTGGGATTACAGATGTGAGCCACCGCCCCCAGCCTGTTGTTGTTTAAGAGATAGATCTTGCTATGTTGCCCAGGCTGGAGTGCAGTGGCTATTCAGAGGCACAATCACAGTTCACTATAACCTTGAACTCCTGGTCTCAAGCAATCCTCCTATCTCGGCCTCCTGAGTAGCAAGGACTATAGCCATGTGCGATCATGCCAGGCTAACACTGATATAATAATTGTATCCAATCTATCAATCATATGTCAATTTCATCAGTTGACCTAATAATATTTTTAATAGTAGTTGTGATATTATGATATACATATGTACTGGTTTTCATCCATGGTTCGTGGCTCATAACTCCCATATCCCTTATTATACATAATGTTGGGGCACTTTAGGCCTCAGGAGCAGCCCTCAGAAAACAGAATCTCTCTTTGACCTTCTCCTGCCCTCCTTTCACCCACCCAAGGCAGGACTCTAATCTCCAAAAGGGGTCCTGCACCATATCCTGGAGGAAGATTAATGTTGCACAGAGTGGACAGGCCTTGCTGGGTTTCCCCACTCAGCCAATCAGTATTAGGTCATACCCTTTGTCCAGTCACATTTCTGCACACCTGTCAATTATGCCTATCCAATGAAGTCTCCATAAAAGGCTCAAGAGGACAGGGTCTGGTAAGCTTCTGGACGGCTGAACACATGGAGGCTTACAGGAAGATTAACAAGGTCTCATCCATTTTCCAAGAGAGTGGTGTACCCCTGCTCCCTGGGGACAGAAGCTCCTGCACCCAAGACCCTCCCAGACCTTGCCCTATGTATATCTCTTCATCTGGCTGCTTATTTGTGTCCTTTAAAATATCCTCTGTAACAAATTGATAAATGTCAAGTAAGTTTCCCTGAGTTCTGTGGGGTGCTCTAGCAAATTAATTGAACCCAAAGACGGGGTCGTGGGAGGCCAAACTTGAGGTCAGTAAGAAGTTCTGAAAGCCTGGACTTTTTTTTTTTTTTTTTTTTGAGACAGAGTCTCGCTCGGCCGCCCAGGCTGGAGTGCAGTGGCCGGATCTCAGCTCACTGCAAGCTCCGCCTCCCGGGTGCACGCCATTCTCCTGCCTCAGCCTCCCGAGTAGTTGGGACTACAGGCGCCCGCCACCGCGCCCGGCTAGTTTTTTGTATTTTTTAGTAGAGACGGGGTTTCACCGTGTTAGCCAGGATGGTCTCGATCTCCTGACCTCGTGATCCGCCCATCTCGGCCTCCCAAAGTGCTGGGATTACAGGCTTGAGCCACCACGCCCGGCCTAAGCCTGGACTTATGACTGGTGGGAAGGAAGAATCAGTCTTGGGGGACTGAACTCTCAACCTGTAGAATCTGAGGCTATTCCCAGGTAGATAGCATCAGAATTGAACTGAATGGGAGGACACCAGCTGGGTGTGACTGCTTGATGTGTGCAGAAAAACCTAAACACACTGGATAACAGAAGTCTTCTGTGTTGATTGTTGCTGTTGAATGAGAAAATAGAAAAAAAGAAACAGTTTGAGTTGTTTTTTCTACACTACAGTAGTAGAGGATCCAGTCTAGGTAAGTTACTGCATTTACCCTAGTTTCAAATAAAGAAATTCTTATCTCCAAAATAATTAAGTGAAAAATGCAACTGGAAGATGTGTCTAGTTTTACTGCTTTGCATAAAAGGGGGAAAAATAGACACACTGTATACACATGTTTTTTATTAATCTATATATCACAGACCACCCCCCTCAGAAGGATACCAAAAAAACTCTGTTAACACTAGTTGTCTCCAAAATGAGAAACTGGCATGGCTGCGTGAGAGAAAGACTTCTGACTGTTAACAACTTTTGAATTTTATACTGTATTAAAGTACAATCCAATTTTAAAAAGATTAAAAAGTGCTGCTGTTACAGGCAATCACTAAGTACAATCTATTCATATTCAGTAATAGAAATATGTTTGGTTGGATGAACTACAGAGGCTACAAAGAATATTTTGTTATCCTACCCTGTTCCCTGTTCCAACCTCTTAGGTCTTCCTAGAAACAAAGGCATCAGAGTCAAGATCATAAAGGAGTGTATCTTAAGACAATGCATGGCACCATTTTACCTTCAAAAAAGTTTGCTCTGTGCTCAAGAGGCATTTTATCATTTAGAAAAAAGAGTGTCTCAAATTTTCTGTAATATGTGATCTCCAACATCTTTTTTTTTTTTTTGGAGACAGAGTCTCACTCTGTCGCCCAGGCTGGAGTGCAGTCACTTGGCTCACCGCAACCTCTGCTTCCCAGGTTCAAGCAATTCTCTTGCCTCAGCCTCCTGAGTAGCTGGGACTACAGGCATGCGCCACCACACCCACCTAATTTTTGGTATTTTCATGGAGAAGGGGTTAATTTTTTGTATTTTAGTGGAGACGGGTTTTCACCATGATGCCCAGGGCAGTCTCATGAACTCCTGGGCTCAGGCAATCTGCCCACCTCAGCCTCCCAAAGTGCTAGGATTACAGGCGTGGGCCACTGCACTCAGGAACATCTTTTTAAAAGTGTGAAGCCTGTCTCACTCAAAGCAACCACTAGGAAGAGCACAGCGGCTTTAGTGAATCAAGAAATTTATCCCAGTGTAACCCTGTTCATTTCATACAGAACAGGGCATATAAAGAGTAAATACTTGGCTGAGCGTGGTGGCTCATGCCTATAATCCGAGCACTTTTGGGAGGTGGAGGCAGGCGGATCACTTGAGGTCAGGAGTTCGAGACCAGCCTAGCCAACACGGCAAAACCCCATCTCTACTAAAAATAAGAAAATTAGCCAGGCGTGATGGTGTGCCCCTGTAATCCCAGCCACTTGGGAGGCTGAGGCAGGAGAATTGCTTGACCCCAGGAGGTAGAGGTTGCAGTAAGTCAAGATCGTGCCATTGCACTTCAGTCTGAGAGACAGAGAAAGACTCTGTCTCCAAAAAAAAAAAAAAAAAAAAAAAGCAAGAAAGAAAAAGAGTAAATACTCCTCTTTTATGCACACCTGATAGAGGTATCCTCCTGGTATTATCTTTCACTTGACCTCAAAACCATCAGCAACAGTAGAAGGTCTGACTTCAAGATGAGAAATCTGAGTCATGAATATGTGAACTTGATAACTACCACTTAAAAAAGCTAGTACCACAGTCCTGAGATAGAGATGAATCAAAATATTCCATACCGGCTTCAAATATTTGAACTGCAAAAGATGGCTGGGCATGGTGGCTCAGGCCTGTAATCCCAGCACTTTGTGAGGCCGAGGCAGGCAGACTGCTTGAGTCCAGGAGTTCGAGACTAGCCTGGGCAACAAGGCGAAACCCCATCTCTACCAAAATACAAAAATTAGCCCAGCATGGTGGTGCATGCCTGCAGTCCCAGCTACCTGGGAGGCTGAGGTGGGAGAATCACTTGAGCCTGGGAGGTAGAGCTTGCAGCAAGCCGAGATTGCACCACTGCACTCCAGCCTGAGTGACAGAGTGAAACTCCATCTCAAAAAAATAAATAAATAAAATAAAAATGCAAAATATATTAATTTGCTATTAAAGATATCTACAAGTTTTGGATTAAAGATTAGTTCTACTTAAGAGTTTTTAATTACAAAAAGTCATGTCAAAATACAGTCTGGGGTCACTATAGCTCTAGTCCCCTAATTCAGGTCCATTCTAAGAGATAAGCTACACACTAGGTGTGACTATGAGTAACTTTAATTTAGCTGTAAAAGGAAAGTTCTAAACTTCATAGAAAATAGGTGGCTGAGGGCCCACCAATCAGGGTTTAAGGAAAAAAAAAGGTCAGGTGCAGCAATGCATGCCTGTATCCCAGTTACTTGGGAGGCTGAGGCAGGAAGATTAACTGAGCTCAGGAGTTGGAGGCCAGCCTAGACAACATAGTAAGACTCTGTCTCAAAAAAATAAAACAAAACAAAACCAAAAACGACCTTATGTTAATACATAGAATATGCTCTGAATAAATCTTTTAAATCAGGAAAGATTATAAGACAGAAAAAGAATTCATAGCACACTGAAATAAGATTTTTTTAAAATTATGTGGACTGTATTCAAAGCTTGAATTCTTACTCAAAGTTCCTACTTACCTTTCCATATTAATAGGTGGAGCATGTACTTTGGTAGCTTCAGAAGTACGCTTGCCCATACTGGAGGACATGATGGTTTCACCTTCAGATTTCAATTTGTCCACAAAGTTATCTACTTCCTTTCCTTTGGCTCCAAGTTTCAAAGCCTTGCTGGGGCCTGAAGGCCTAAGTGGAAAAATTTGAAATTCATTACCCAAAGGTATATTTTTACAAGCACACATGATCTGATGAAAACTTTGTATCTTCCATCCAGAGAAACATACCTGTGCACAAAATTTTGCATATAATTTCGGGTAATTCACAGATTACCCCTAAAATCAATCTTTGAACATCAAGATTAAAAATCTACATTCCATAAAGCATTAAATATCCCTTTCTCTCCCACAATAAGGCAACTCTCATAGGAAATTGAGGTCATGACATAATTTATAACTCTCTTTTATACAAAAGGAAAAACATCACATTCAGATTTCTTCTTTATCCTCACATTTTATGTGGCCAAATTTAACATCATATCTTACTTCATCAAGTCCTTCATTATTTACAGCTTTCCAAGAAATCAGATTATCACTTCAAAGATAGACACATATACACCCGTCATCTGGCATTCTAAAGTACAATGGATTATACCTGGCTGGTGCAGGTGCCACTTTTGGTTTATCACTTTCAATGATGGTTTCTGTGATCATGGCAGCTGTGCTGCCTCCAGATACTGCAGAGCTGCCAAATCCGCCAAATCCTGGTGCTTTTTTGCCCTGTCTCTCTGCATCTCTTCGGGCCTGTTGTAATTCCTTTGCTTTACGACGCATCTCAGCCTTAGCTTCACGTTCTTGAGTCTACAGAAAAAGACATACATGAATGTAGCTGGTTTTTTTTTTTTTTTTTTTTGAGACAGGGTCTCACTCTGTGACCGAGGCTGGAGTGCAAGTGGCACGATCACGGCTCACTGCAGCCCCAACTTCCTGGCCTCAAGTGATCCTCCCATGTCAGTCTCCCAAGTAGCTGGGACCCACAGGCACGTGCTACTGTGTCTGGCTAATTTTTTTTTTTTTCTAGAGACAGGGTCTCACTATGCTGTCCAGGCTGGTCTTGAACTCCTGGACTCAAGTGATCCTTCCACCTCTGCCTCCCAAAGTGCTGGGATTATAGGCATGAGCCACTGTGCCCAGCCTGGATGTAGCTTTGAATACAGTCTATACATTAGCAAGTAAAAATTGGAAAATCAGATTAGTGAAGCCTAAGAGGAAGATACACAAACAGATAGTCCCAGAGAAGATCCTATTTACCTCTCTGACGGCTCTGAACACCTTCTCCTCATGAGAATCCATTTCTGTGAAGGTTCTGATCTGTGCCAAGTTAACATTCTCCCGGTATCCCAGGGCAACAATTTCATCAAAAGCAAAAATCAAATCAAAACAGTGCTCAGATATTTCATTCTCTTCTAAGGCTCGGCAATATTCAGGGATCTAATCGTGGACACCAATAAAAAAGAAAGATTTAGAATTTATCAGCAGCTATATTTCCAAGTCTTATCCTTTAAATTATATAAATTTCTTTTTTTTTTTTTTTTGAGA
>NW_012107697.1:1452155-1454421 GCF_000951045.1 Mandrillus leucophaeus | reverse complement strand
TTACAGGCGTGAGCCACCGTGCCCAGCCTTAGTCTTCATTTTAAGCAAGACTTTGGCATAAAGTCTTAAAGAGAAGTGTGTGTGTGTGTGTGTGTGTGTGTGTGTGTGTGTTTGGATCAGTAAGTCTTACCTAGAAAACATTATCTAAAAAGCACAACCAAACAAGTATCAGAACTAGAACGGCAGATTAGAACAACTGCTTAAGAACTGGGAAATGAAAGAGTAGTTCCCATATTCTTGTGGGACACCTATATTCTAAGAGGACACCCAATAAATGTCTGCTGAATAAACAAGGAGCTGCAGCAGTAAGTCGCTGGGGTGGGGAGCAGGAGCCTGCAAACCGGTGAGCATCAGCTGCTTTGACGGAAAAACTAGTTTCGCACAAAATGTAAAACAAAAAGTGGAACCCAGTATTATAGCAGTACTCTTACCACTCTTGAGAAGAGCCTTAGAGTCTCCAAATCTTCTAAAATGTTGCTGTTTTTGGTAGTGATCAGTACCATATAGAGTTTCTCCATAGGCTGGTAGACATATCTTACACTCTCTGTTTCAACAAACGTATGTTGTTTTCCAGTGTTCATGAGCTTTGGAAAAGCTGCTAATAAGCCCTCAATCCGAGTTCGGGTCATTTCCACAAACTGTCGAGAGACAATAGCCTTTCCTGCTTTTGTGCAGACCGCTGCTGCCAACAGCACCTGCCAGGAACATATGCATAAATAAGTACTATTATTTCTTCACATCTGTTTTCTCAACATCCCAGGAAATGTTCCATAAAATGACATATTTATTTAGTGACAGAACTAGTAGTAGTATTATTTTTAAGACAGAGTCTCACTCTGTCACCCATGCCGGAGTGCAATGGCAAGATCACAGCTCACTGCAATCTCAAACTACTGGGCTCAAGAACTCCTGAGTAGCTAGGACTACAAGTGCGTGCCACCAAGCATCGTTAATTTTTAAAAAGCTTTTAGTAGAGACAGTGTCTACTAAAAAAGTTTAGTAGAGACCACTATGTTTCCCAGGGTGGTCTTGAACTCCTAGATTCAAGCAATCCTCCTGCCTTGGCCTCCCAAAGTGCTGAGATTATAGGCATGAGCTACCACGACCAGCTGACATGACGAGCAATAGAATACTGACTTTCACAGGCACAGTGGCTCACACCTGTAAACCCAGCACTTTGGGAGGCCAAGGTGGCTGGATTACTTGAGGTCAGGAGTTCGAGACCAGCCTGGCCAACATGGCAAAACCCCATCTCTACTAAAAATACAAAAATGAGCCAGGCATGGTAGCATGCACCTGTAATCCTAGCTACTCAGGAGGCTGAGGCACGAGAATTACTTGAACCCGGGAGGCAGAGATCGAGTCACTGCCCTCCAGCCTGGGCAACAGAGCAATACTCTGTCTTTTAAAAAAAAAAAAAAAAAGAATGCTGAGTTTCAAACTTTTACTCCATTGTTCTTTTCATTGTAATACGTAATTTATAAGACAAAGCTAAGGTAGAGGAAACTAACGCTATTATTCCTGTTTTTCAATAACATACCTATAGAAAAACTGTGTAATGAAATGACCTTTTTCCAAGACCATACATACATTAATGAGTCTCCTGTGACTCAGAACTGGGTTGCTCTCTGCTTTGGCAAACCCACAAAGAACAGCTTAAACTTTTTCTAAAAAGAGCAAGATATTTCCAAGCCCACACTGAAGTGTGATCAGGCAGATTAAAAATATTAAAGACATAAGAAGCCCCTTACATTTATTTTTATCTAGAATATGAACCCAAGCTACTGAGTCTAAATTTATCTACTGCTCCTTGACTAACTTTCCCATTCACACTGTCTTACTCCCAGATATCCAAACAATCTGCAAAATAAAAATCTAAATGGCTCAATGTTTCACATAGGTTTTGATATTAGGCAATGATCAAGACCTAACAGCCCCCTATTTTAGCATCTGGCATTTCACTAAACAAAACAAATAAAGTACCAAAGGAAGCAGCGGAGACCTCAAATGCCATGAGCAGGGTAGTAAGAAAATTAAGTCCAGTCTCCTCAGTGCAGGAACCCAAGAGCTCATTCACAAGCACAAGTAACAAACACTATTAAAACATTTAGGAAGCCTCAATGCTAGGATATAACCTCTGAAATATCAAAATCCTACTGGTCAGGCTTCTCAGCTTTATAGAAAGCTCTACAGGTGAGTAGCTTGAAGAAAAACAAGTTAGCCAATTTAAATAAATATTCTTATAGTTTCTTTCTTTTTTTTTTTT
>NW_012107697.1:1433501-1451965 GCF_000951045.1 Mandrillus leucophaeus | reverse complement strand
CTAGTTTTTTTTTATTATTATTATTTTTTAGTAGAGACGGGGTTTCACTGTGTTAGCCAGGATGGTCTCGATCTCCTGACCTCATGATCCGCCCGTCTCAGCCTCCCAAAGTGCTGGGATTACGGGCTTGAGCCACTGTGCCCGGCCTAATATTCTTATAGTTTCAATACATCAATAGTTTTATATTATAGGAGAACATAACATCCTTATCCACTAAAAATAGGTAATTAGGGTATGTGGGAGACAATCACCATCATGCTTATTTCTCAACAGCAAGTGGTCCCGAATAGCTGGAACTACAGGCGCCTGCCACTACGCCCAGTTAATTTTTTTTTCTTATTTTAACTTCCTTTTAAGATGGAGTTTCACTCTTTTTGCCCAGGCTGGAGTGCAATGGCATGATCGTAGCTCACGGCAACCTCCACCTCCCAGATTCAAGGAATTCTCCTGCCTCAGCCTCCCAAGTAGCTGGGATTACAGGTGCATGCCACCATACCCAGTTAATTTTGTATTTTTAGAACTTAGTACTCCTAAGTTCGATCACCTAAGGTCAAAGTGATCCACCCGCCTCGGCCTCCCAAAGTGCTGGGATTACAGGCATAAGCCAACGTGCTTATGCCCTTTTTAGGGCACAGGCCCTAAACAGTTTTTAAAAAGTAGTCTTGGGCCACGCACAGTGGCTCACACCTATAATCTCAGCACTTTGGGAGGCAGAGGCGGGTGGATCACCGGTGGCCGGGAGTTCGAGACCAGCCTGACCAACATGGAGAAACCCCATCCCTACTAAAAATACAAACACACATTAAAAGAGACTTAGACATGTCAGTCCATCACAATGTACAAATCAAATTTGAACAGTGATTGAATAATTGATAATACTAAAAAATTAATGCTAATTTTTAGGTGTGAAAATATGCTATCGTAGTAATATATTTTTATGGAAGGAATACTTATATATTTTTTAAAAAGAGTTGTGTAGTTTTGAATCCTTCCACAGTCTGTCATATTAAAGGTGCTCCCTCAATGACTATATTGAACTAAAAGAGTTGTCTGGGATACACCTTATCTTCAAACTATGCTAGTTTTGCATGTGGTAGTAACGAAAGGTCACTGGATTTAGTAATTATCCTGAGGATCAGAATTCACAATTTCTTTTTTTTTTTTGGAGACAGGGTCTCACTTTGTCACACAGGCTGGACTGCAATGGTGCGATTGTGGCTCACGTAGCCTCAACTTCTGGGCTTGAACAATCCTCCTGCCTCAGCCCCTTGAAAGGAGCTGGGACCATGGGCAGGTGCCACTACGCTTGGCAAATTTTTGTATTTTCAGTAGAGGTGGGGTTTCACCATGTTGCCCAGGCTGGTCTTGAACTCCTGAACTCAAGTGATCAGCCCACCCTGGCCTCCCGAAGTGCTGGAATTACAAGTATGAGTCACCACGCCTAGCCAGAACTCACAATTTCATGTGTTGAATATCAGTTATAAATATTCCTTTTAAAAGTAACTGTCCTAATATTATATAAATGGGTTTTTATGACTTGGGATAAAATTTCCCAAACTGCCAATATATCACATATGGATTCAAAACTGCTAAATAGCAAACTGATGATTCAAAAAGTGGCCCGAGTGATATGATGTTCATAAAGAATCTAGAGAAAATTGCTTTATGAATATAAAAATGGAAAAAATTATTTCTAAATTAAGATTTATGTAATTTAAAACATATATGTAAATTATTAACTATTTTAAGAACATATTGGACTATTTTTGACATTTTTTTAAAGTACAATTTCCATTTTATTTTTCTCCAGAGAATAGTCTGTCTTCAGTCTTCAAAGACTCAGCTCCCTACATGGGCTTTGGTGGGGGACGTGGGGCAGCAATCTGTAGGTCTAAATTGGGGAGGGGGTGTTTGGTTCTTGTGGGCTTCAAGAAATTGATTCCTGACTACTTTGCTGTGAATTGCACAACTCACACAGTAATGTAGCTTCACATACAGCTTGGGAAGCACATAGGCATCGAAGATGCTCGCTTCAGAAATGTCCCTGACTGTTGCTGTGGGACTATGTTTTGAATGACGAATTTCTTAATGGCCTTGTCCTTGGGCACACATCGAGCACAGTTAGTGCAGCGAATAGGCCGCATGTGGCCGCGGCCCTTTTTGGCATGACTGTTGTTCCTTCTTTTCTTTGTCATCTTGGAGGTACAGACCGAAGAGAGGAGTTTTTTGGTTTTATTTTTCATTTTTTTTCTTTTTTAAAAGAGTTTTGCTCTTGTTGCCCAGGCTGGAGTACAATGGCAAGATCTTGGCTCACTGCAACTTCCGCCTCCTAGGTTCAAGCGATTCTCCTGCCTCAGCCTCCCGAGTAGCTGGCATTACAGGCACCACTACCACGCCCAGCTAATTTTTTTTTGTATTTCTAGCAGAGACGGGGTTTCACCATATTGGTTGGCCAAGCTGGTCTCGAATGCCCGACCTCAGGGGATCCACCCAGCTCGGCCTCCGAAAGTGCTGAGATTACAGGTGTGACCCACCGCGCCCGGACTATTTTTGTTACATTCTTAAAAGTTTATGTAATTGGCAAAAAGCTTTTCTTCTTAATAGTCTCATCAGAAAAGTGGGGAATTCCCTTATATTTGGGATCATATCACATTGGTTTCTCCTTTTCCCAAAGACTGAGTTAGAATTAGTGTTCCAAATTTGCAAAGAACCAAGTTGATATATCAGAAAAACTAAATGACTGGGAGTGAGAAAATCTATATTCTAGTTTTGTTCTTCTATTTACCATCTGTCTGACCGTCAGTTACTCAACCTCTCTTAACCTCGTTTCTTTTCCCATAAAATGCAGCATTATCTAATGACCTTATAAGCTATTATGAGGGCCAAATGACTATAATGAAACTGTACTTCAAAAGTGCTATACAACTTGTAGCACATATATTCATGATGTAAAACAGCACCATTAGTAATAACAAACATGCATCTCATGAAAAAAAATTATGTCACTTCAAGGTGATGGATTTTTCTTTTTTTATAAAAAAAAAAAAAAAAAAATAGAGATGGGGTTTCGCCATGTTGTCCAGGCTGCTCTCAAACTCCTGGGCTAAAGTGATCTGCACACCTCAGCCTTCCAAAGTGCTGGGATTACAAGTGTGAGCCATAGCATCCGGCCAAGGCAATGGATTTTTGTCTTTGTCAATATTTTGATATTCAAATAATGAATATTGATTCTCCCCCCAAAATTTTACATATAGTTTCAGGGAATGCATTGATCCTCCAGAGAAGTTATTCTCAATGGCCCACAGAAAATCCCCTCATGCAATGAGAGATATTATTAATAAATGGGAGCATATTGTAAATGTAATCCCTGTAGGGCCTCCTATCCTTAAAAGTTTGAGAATCACAGCTCTAGGAAGTTATGGTCCTCTATGTTAGAATTTTATGAGGTTCTTAAGGAATAAGACAAATCAAATGCACATCTAAAGAAAGGACAGCTCAGACCAAAACTTCAGACCTATATAAACATGCTGCATTTAATAGAAACCCCATATTTAATAATAAAACTGTTAGAAACAATGTTTACAGGCTCAAGGGTAGTTCTTAGGTTTCCAACTAGAGTTAAAAACACCTCCATACCATACAGGTAAAATTTAGGTAAAAACATCAAAGGCAACTTGAAAGGGAAAAAGGAACAAAAAGGTGTATGTTACTATCCACTTTATTTATTTTTTGAGAGAGTGTCTCACTCTGTAGTCCAGGCTGGAGTGTAGTGGTACCATCTCAGCTCACCGCAAGCTCTGCCACCTGGGTTCAAGAAATTCTCATGCCTCAGCCTCCCGAGCAGCTGGGACTACAGGTGCAGGCCAGCACCACCAAGCCTGGCTAATTTTTCTATTTTTAATAGAGACAGGGTTTTGTCATGTTGGCCAGGCTGGTCTCCAACTCCTGGCCTCAAGTCATCTGCGCGCCTTGGCCTCCAAAGTGTTGGGATTACAGGAGTGAGCCACTGCACCTGGCCCATCCACTTTACTGTTGAGCACGTTCAAAAACTAATTATAGGTACTGGTAATCTCCATTTTTGTGATGTTATAAGAATTAACTAATTATTTATTGAACACCTACTATGCATACAACATGCTTTCTGAGAATTAAGATGACACAGACTAGCATTCTGCCTACAAGAAGCTTAATAGGGATAAGACACAAATGCAAATCCCTGTAATGTATGGCAGAATGTGTTAACATAAGTCACTGATAAAAGTGCGTAGAAATTTAGAGGAAGAGATTACTTGCAGCTGGTAAGGTCAGAGATGACTTGATAGAAGAAACAGCATTTAGACAGGGAGCGGTGGCTCATGCCTTAATCTCTGCACTTTGGGAGCCAGGGCGGGCGGATTACCTGAGGTCAGGAGTTCCAGACCAGCCTGGTCAAAAAGGTAAAACCCTGTCTCTACCAAAAAATACAAAAAATTAGCCGAGTGTGGTGGTGCACGCCTGTAGTCCCAGCTATTGGGGAGAGTGAGGTGGGAGGATTGCTTGAACCTGGGAGGCAGAAGTTGCAGTAAGCCGAGATCATACTACTTTACTCCAGCCTGGGCTACAAAGTGAGACTATGCCTCCAGAAAAAAAAGGAAACAGCATTTAAATCATGCTTTAATGAATTCCAGGATTGTTTTTTTGGTTTTCTTGTGTTTTTTTTGAGACGGAGTCTCGCTCTGTCGCCCAGGCTGGAGTGCAGTGGGCTTGATCTCAGCTCACTGCAACCTCCGCCTCCCGGGTTCACGCCATTCTCCTGCCTCAGCCTCCCGAGTAGCTGGGACTACAGGCGCCCGCCACCTCGCCCGACTAGTTTTTTGTATTTTTTTAGCAGAGACGGGGTTTCGCCGTGTTAGCCAGGATGGTCCTGATCTCCTGACCTCATGATCCGCCCGTCTCGGCCTCCCAAAGTGCTGGGATTACAGGCTTGAGCCACCGCGCCCGGCCTCTAGGATTGTTTTGAGACAGAGTCTTGCTCTATTGCCCAAGCTGTAGTGCAGTGGTGTGATCTCAGCTCAGTGCAGCCTCAACATTCTGGGCTCAGGTGATTCTCCCACTTCAGCCTCCCAGGTATCTGGGACTACAGGCACATGCCACCACACCTGGCTACTTTTTATATTTTTCTGTAGAGACAGGGTTTTGCCATGTTGCCCAGGCTGGTCTCAAACTCCCAACCTCAAGTGATCCACCTGCCTCAGCCTCTCAAAGTGCTGGGATTACAGGCATGAGCCACCACACCTGGTCAGAATTCCAGGATTTCCTATGTCAAGATGAAGAAAACAGTAGGGTAAAATCATATGTCTCTCTTTGAGTCATTCCATTATCCAGATACAAGCAAAACAAGGCTTCCAAAGCAGGACCAAAGTTCCCCATACTAAGTATAGCATAAATATCAAAACATCCAGGACACCACAAATCACAGGTTCTAGGCAGTTGACATAGGTCTCTCTGTTACAGCTACTAACACGGCTAGAACGTATGGTCACCTCTAAACATGATAAATTTATCCTATCCTAAATTAACATTTGTCTTCTTAAAGTTCTTGAAATAATAAACCTCTTCATATCAATGTTTACTGGTTTAACAATTATTAAAATATAGCATATACTAAAAGGTAAGTTAACAATTTTCCCTATTGAAATTTGATCTGATTTTCACCGAGGAAGAATTAATAAACATGATTACAAAGTTTTTGTTTTGTTAACATTTTTGGAAAAAAACATTCCAGATCTAAAAGGAACTTGCAAGAGTGCTTGATTGTCTTATAGATGTGAAAACTGAGGGCCCATAAGTTAGATGATCTCTCCAGGACTGCTTAAAAAAAAAAAATTCCCCCATTAAATTAAGCTTTGCCAAACAACTTTTAATAACTCTTACATGGTTTGAGTACACTATCTTTGGACTAAATAACAACTCTCTGCTACACAGACTTAACTACATGAATTGTTAAGTGCCTCAAGTTAAGAAACCTGGAGAATTAGGTTTCTGTTCTGCCTTTGCCACTAATCATGTGACCTTGGATAAGTCACTTAATTGATTATTGAAATATCCCTAAAGTAGGACGTTAGTTTATATGAAATCCAAAATGCTGTGTCTTTAAAGTTCTATAAGTCTAAGCATTTGAAAACTACAGTAACAGAAAAAAAAAAAAAAAAAAAAAAAAAATACAGTGACAGAAAACGTACAAACTTCCATTTTATACCCACTGCTCCAGTTCTAACCACTTTGGAACAATATTTTATGGTAGTATTAGGCTGCAAGACGGCAAACTGTCTAACCATAACAAATTGTATGTGCAAGAGAGGTACAAGAATAACAGGTGGTATAATAATTCAGCATAAATATGCACAACTCTCTCTCAAAAAAAGTCAAGTTCTTTCTTGAACCTCTAAATGCTTCAGGATTCCTTACTTTCAGAATTATAGTCACCTTCTCCTTTGTAATTCACTGCAATATTTTATACACACACACACACGATTCATGGCCATATTAAGGCTAGTTTCTATAATTGTCAGGGAGGACTGTTCTGTCTTTCCTATTTACGTGAAGCTATTACAGATAAAATCAGAAAGAAGATTACAATAAAATGTAGACCACAAACAAAACCTAAAACTTGAAAAGTAATTCACTCAGTGAGGGTTTTAAATCCATCACATTTCTATTCTAAAACAAAAGCTTGTAGAGAATTAAAACACACACACACACACACACACACCCATTATCAGTTTCTGCAGTGAACTTCTATATGAAGACATAAATAGATGGCAAATCAATGGAAACTCAAGAGAATCATTTTCATTCTCTGCTGTCCTCTCAAAACACAATTAAAAAGATACATAAAGAATACATAGGCCGGGCGCGGTGGCTCAAGCCTGTAATCCCAGCACTTTGGGAGGCCGAGACGGGCGGATCACGAGGTCGGGAGATCGAGACCATCCTGGCTAACACGGTGAAACCCCGTCTCTACTAAAAAATACAAAAAACTAGCCGGGCGAGGTGGCGGGCGCCTGTAGTCCCAGCTACCCGGGAGGCTGAGGCAGGAGAATGGCGTAAAACCCGGGAGGCGGAGCTTGCAGTGAGCTGAGATCTGGCCACTGCACTCCAGCCTGGGCGACAGAGCGAGACTCCGTCTCGGAAAAAAAAAAAAAAAAAAAAAGAATACAGTGCTGGGCATGGTGGCTCAATCTGTAATTCCAACATTTTGGGAGGCTGAGGTGGGAGGATCACTTGAGGTCACAGCCTGGCCAACATGGTGAAACCACATTTCTACTAAAAATAGAAAAATTAGCTGGAGATGGTGGCACATACCTGAAATCTCAGCTACTTGGGAGGCTGAGGCAGAATAGCTTGAACCTGGGGGGCAGAGATTGAAGGGAGCCAAGATCGCGCCACTGCACTCCAGCCCTGGTGACAGAGTAAGATTCTGTCTCAAAAAAAAAAAAAAAAAAGAATACAATAGCTGTGCTGCTGCTGTATCATATATGAAAAAAAGGGGCTGGGCGCGGTGGTTTACGCCTGTAATCCCAACACCTTGGGAGGCCGAGGGCAGATCACAAGGTGAAGAGATAGAGACCATCCTGGCCAACATGGTGAAACCCTGTATCTACTAAAAATACAAAAAATTAGCTGGGCATGGCAGCATGCGACTGTAGTCTCAGCTACTCAGGAGGCTGAGGCAGGAGGATAGCTTGAACGCGGGAGGTGGAGGTTGCAGTGAGCCGAGATTGTGCCGCTGCACTCCAGCCTGGAGACAGAGTGAGACTCAGTCTCGAAAACCAAACAAACAAGAAAAAAAGTCAGAACATGTTCTCATTAATTTGCAGAATACAAGAAAAAGATCAAATCAAGGCCCGCATGTCTACAGTCCCAGCTACTCGGGAGATGGAGGTAGGAGGATCGCTTGAGGCTAGGAGTTTCAGGCCACAGTGCACTGTGATAGTGCCTGTGAATAGACACTGCCCTCCAGCCTGGGCAACATAGTGAGACCCTGTCTCTTAAAAAAATAAGTAAATCAAAAGATGCCTTTCTTTGTACTGTACTTTACGATGAAGTCATGAGAAGGCATTTGTTTTTGCATTTGTTCACTTATTTATCTATTGGAACTTTGCAGTCTAGGACATTGTGCACTTCAATAACTGAAGCCAAAAGGAATTTATTTTTAAAAAAACAATGTTTATGTACTGATATCTGCAACTTACTTTGAAATGTGTATTTTTTTAATGGAGAGAGGGATGGATGGATGGTTAGATGCATGATAAAATATAGTGAAATGTTAGTTACAGAATCTAGTTGGTGGTTACATGGGTATTCACTACAAAGTTCTTTCAACTTTTCCAGATGTTTGAAAATTTCATAATGAAATGTTGAGCTAAAATAAATTGCTAGAAGTTTTGATACAACTTTCAGATCAATATTTCACCCTATCTGGACATTTCTACTGTCCAGGGACATGTTTGTAAAGGAGCAGGACCCAAAAACATTACACAGAAATAACACCAATGTCTTAAGACTCTACAGAGCAGAATGTACTGAGATAAATTGTTCTCCAGAGTACACAAATCTGTGGGTATCTGGATCATGCTAAGTCCCAAATAATTCAGAAATATGTGACACAACTCTATGTATACGTACACATGTCAAAATAGCATGCAAAAGTTATATTTTATATATATCATGTAGGGCTTTATCATCCCTCAGTTATCAATGAATTAAAAATACTAAATTCCAATAACCTTTTAACAAATAAGATTTTTATAAAGATTATCTATATCTGGTTTACATAATACAAGACCTTAACTTTACCATTAAAATAAAAATATGCTCTAAAATGCACTATTAATTCCAGGGTGTAAACAGGAACTGAGTTTCAAAATCACTAACCAAATACAGAACCTCCTGGAGAAACTGAAAATACAAGTTTCTGTAAATTTTACGTCCAACACAAAAATTTTAGGAGGCAAACCTGTTTGATGCAATTTATATACCTGAGGCTGAGAAAAGCTGTTCAGTGGCTTAAAGCTCAAGCATGAGTTCCCCCCATTATCCAAGTTCTTATCTACAGGGTTGTCAATAGAACTGATTAGGATTGGCACCAAATTACATTCTGTCATCTCTCAGGTACACTGGATGATGTTTTAAATCAAGTTATCTATTGACAAAAAAATAAAAAAGAACAGAGCAGAATATCCTTCAAAAGATTAAAGGACATAAGGTGCACTGAAAAATAAATTACTAGCTTTTTTGAAACCAAAGAATGTCTACTACTTTATGAATATCTACAAATCACAGCGAAAAAGGAAGATTGAGTGATGTCAGCAGTTCTAATTTCCTCCATCCTCAACCACATTAACCTTTCTCATCCTTGTAACAGATGAGCATACAAAGATAACGCATGTGAAGGCAAGTAACTGGTCTCAGAGGATAACTCACCCCTCTTACTCCTCCTCCTGTGAGACATCTGACTACGACATGCCACATACACTTTTTACTTCATCTGAACAATAAGTTGCTTGAAGGCAAACCCTGTGTTCTCTGGAACTTGCTCACATTTTCCCAGTGGTCTACACAGTGTATGTACCCTGAGTCACACTAACAAATGGACACAAGTGAGTTCTACGGAAGTAGTGGAAGGTTTCAGGGACACTTGGGTCCTATAAATTAATGTTAGAAGTTACTCCTTTCCGCTCTGTGTCTCCATTTCTCCCTTCTGAACAAACAAAACAAAAATTTCTGGACACCAGTGGATTTGCATTTCGAGTTATCAACGGCCTAGCAAATACCGGGGGTGGGAGACAAGCTGGTTAACAAGAAGGACCAGAACCTCCGGAGACAGGCCCAGCTTGCTGAGCCTAAGCGCCAGGGAACCGGCAGGACAACATCAGTTCCGAGGTCCGCAGCCTGGGACCCGCACCACCACCACGAAGTTCTCACAGAGCAAAAACGCCGGGCCGTCTAAGGGGCAGGTCCCAGCAGACGAGGGAGTCCAGCTGGTTGGGGGGTGGTGGGGAAGCGGGCACGACGACAGATGGACTGAAGTCAGCTCCATCGGATCTCCAGGAGACCGGGCACAGGAGGCCACATTGCTCCCGGAGCCCCGAGCAAAGCATCCGGCCCTAGACCCTCAGGGCGGGGCTCCTCCGGCCCCGGCCCCAGGCCCGCCGACAGGGAGAGACTGTGAGGCTCGGACCCCAGGAGTTCGGGTCCTGGCTCGGATCTTACCATGGTGAGGGCAGTGGTGGGGCGCGCCCGCTCTCCGGCTCCACTGGGGATAGGGGGAGGGTCTGGGGAAGGGGAGCACGGGCCGCTCTCGATCTGCTGCCCGCTTGACAGGAGCCGCTGCCGCTTCGCCTCTTGCCAAGATGGCGGCCCCGAGCCACGTCTTCAACCGGAAGCGGCGGAGGTCAAAGGGCGGGGCGGGGCGGGGCCTGCGGGCTGGGGAAATTGAGGGTACCCTGCTCGGGTTAAGACTGTGCACAGGAGGTGTAGGGAGCGTTCACCCCCCCGACTGTGGAACCTTATATCTCTGCCCTTTCACTGTCATCGCCTTCATTTATTTTGCGTCACATCTTACAGTTTATTAAGCCGCTGGCACAGCCACTATTATTTAATAAATATACAAGATAACCCGTGTGCATAAAGGACTAGTATCCGGAATATATACAAATAAAAATTTTTTTTTTTTGAGATGGAGTCTCACTCTGTCGCCCACTCTGTCGCAATAGGGCGATGTCGGCTCACTGCAACCTCCGCTTCCCAGGTTCAAGGGGTTCTTCTGCCTCAGCCTCCCGAGTAGCTGGAATTACAGGCACGGGCCACTACGTTCGGCTGTTTTTTGTAGTTTTAGTGGAGAAGGGGTTTTGCCATGTCGGCCAGGCTGGTCTCGAGCTCCTGACCCCAAGTGATCCACCCGCCTCAGCCTCCCAAAGTGCTGGAATTACAGGCGTGAGCCCCCGCGCCCAGCCTAAGAACTCTTATAACTCAGCAATAAGAAGACAAATACAGTACTCCTGTCTAAAAATGGGCTTCATCTGCAAAATGGAGAGAGTAGAAAACAAAAAATTAAAATGAGCAAAAGATCTGAATAGATATGTGTCCAAAGAAGATTTGTAAATGGCTAATACGCACATTAAGAAATGTTGAATATTCTTAGGGAAATGGAAATCAGACCCATGGTGAGATACCACTTCACACCCACTAGGATGGCTATCATAATAATTGTTGGTGAGGATGAATGTGAAATAATGCAGCCACGTTGGAAAAGAGTTTGGCAGTTCCTCAAAAAGTTAAACAAAATTGCCATATGACTGAGCAATTCTACTCATAGGTACATACCCAGGAGAACTGAATATATGTCAACACAAAAATGTGTACCCTAATGTTCATAGCAACTTTATTCATAGTAGCCAGAAAGTGGAGACAATCCAAACAAATCCATTCATCAATAGATGTGGCATATATATGGAATGGAATATTATTTAATCACAAAATAGAATAAGGTACTGACATGCTACAATATGGATGAACCTTGAAAATATTATGTGAAAAAAGACAGATACAATGGGGCACTCATATATGATTCAATTAATATGAAAGATCCAGAACAGAAGAAAACCCACAGAGACAGAAACTAGCTTAGTGGTTTCCAGGGGCTCAGGAATGGTAGGAATAGGGACTGAGAGCTAATTAGTGTGAGATTTATTTCTGAAATAATTAAAACATTCTGGAATTAAGCCAGGCATGGTGGCATGATCCTAGAGTCCCAGCTACTTGGGAGGCTGAGTTGGGAGGATGGCTTGAGACCAGGGGTTAAAGGTCAGCCTGTGCAAAATAGTGAGACTTAGACTCTTAAAACAAAAACAAACAAAAAATAGTAGTTCTGGAACTAGATAGAGGCAAATATACTAAAAACCACTAAATTGTATACTTTTAAAAGGTGAATTTTTATGATTTGTAAATTATATCTTAAAAAAAAAAACATGCACAGGAAGCAGGGCAGTTGTGCTTATGTCCATTTTGTATATGAAGAAAATGATGAAAAGTTTAAGGGACTTACCCAAAGTTTCTAAACCAGTATATGATGGAACCAGGACTCAAACTCTGTTCTTGTGATTCTCATGTTATTTCTTGTATGCCAAATTTCAGATTTTTCAGAGTATAGCTGATTCAGTAGTTCATCCTTAAATCATTTTATCCCACATCCTTAGCTCAACCCAATAGCACTCACCCATATTAAACCTATATGTCCACAATTAAGTATAATAGCAACTTTTAATTGAGTGCTTAATTTGTGTCAGGTACTTTACACATGTTATTTCCAATCCTTTACAACAATCCAAATAAAGATACTGAGGATCAAAAAAGTTAAGCATTTGTCCAAACTCACACAACTAGTAAGTGGTAGAGCCAAGTTCAAAGTCAGTTTTTTCCTGGCTGGGCCCGGTGGCTTATGCCTGTAATCCCAGCACTTTGGGAGGCTGAGGTGGGTGCAAGAGATCAAACCCATCCTGGCCAACATGGTGAAACCCCATCTCTCCTAAGAGTACAAAAAAAAAAAAAAAATAGCTGGGCGTGGTGGTGTGTGGCTATAGTCCCAGCTACTCGGCGGGAGAATCGCTTGAACCCGGCAGGCAGAGATTGCAGTGAGCTGAGGTCTCACCCCTGTATTCCAGCCTGGGCAACAGAGTGAGACCCTGTCTCAAAAAAAAAAAAAAAGTGACAATGGGTACAAGCTTTCTTTAGGGGATGATGAAATGTCCTAAAAAAGATAACAACTGTACACATTTATGGGATAAATTTTTATTTATTATTTATTATTTATTTATTTTGAGATGGAATCTCGCTCTGTTGCCCAGGCTAGAGTGCAGTGGTGCCATTTCAACTCACTGTAACCTGTGCCTCCCGGGTTCAAGCGAGTCTCCTGTCTCAGCCTCCCGAGTAGCTAGGATTACAGGCATGCACCACCACACCTGACTAATTTTTGTATTTTTAGTAGAGACGAGGGTTTCCCCATGTTGGTCAAGCTGGTCTTGAACTCCTGACCTCAGGTGATCCACCCGCCTCGGCCTCCCAAAGTGCTAGTATTACAGGCATGAGCCATCTCGCCTGGAGCAATTTTAATTTTTGTTACAAAAAGCAGACATGTTTTAAGAAAGATGGAAACAAATTCTTATTTTTTTAGAAAAGTAAAAATCCTGTTAGAAACTATTGCCTTATTGCGGCACCTTCCAGGTCTTCTGACTTGGATCTCAGAAGCTGTGCAAGACCAATTGATGCTGATTCTTCGGAAATATAACTGTAACTGAATTAAACCACAGAAGAAAAACCAACCTTGTAAGCATTCTTCTCGAGGAGTCCCATAGTGGCAGTATATTATAATGGTTAAAAGCAGAGACTTAGGAATCAGACTGACCTATGTTTGGCTGCTGTTTTCAGGACTTATTAGCTGAGTGACTTCAGGCAAGTTACTTTAACTGTCTAAGCCTCAATTACCTAATCTGTAAATTGGCGGTAACATCTATCTCATAAGGTTGTGAAGTAAATTAGATGATATAATCTAAGTGCTGCCCTGCAAAAAATCTAAGTGCTCCTACATAGTAAGTACTCCACATTACATATCCACTATTACGAGCAAAATACATCACAAAATTTTTTTAATGCAGTTCCATTTTTAACTATCAGTATCCCAGAAAAGGTGTCTCTCATTTTTAAAGACCACTTTCCTTGTTTTCCTCTGGCAGGTTTTCAGGATCAAATTTCCAATATTATTTTCTTTTTAAAATTTATTATTATTATTTTGAGATGGAGTCTCGCTCTGTCACCCAGGCTGGAGTGCAGTGGCGCGATCTTGGCTCACCACAACATTTGCCTCCCAGGTTCAAGCAATTTTCCTGCCTCAGCCTCCCGAGTAGCTGGGATGACAGGTGCACACCACCATGCCCAGCTAATTTTTGTGTTTTTAGTAGAGATGGGGGTTTCACCATGTTGGTCAGGCTGGTCTCAAACTCCTAACCTTGTGATCCACCCGCCTTGGCCTCCCAAAGTGCTGGGATTACAGGTGTGAGCCACCGTGCCCAGCCAAAAAATTATTATTATGATTCATTATTTATATTTGAGATGGGGTCTCGATCTGTTGTTGCCCAGGCTGGAGTGAATGCAATGGTCCAATCTCGGTTCACTGCAACCTCTGCCTCCCTGGCTCAAGCAATCCTCCTGCTTCAGCCTCCCAAGTGGCTAGCACTACAGGCGTCTGCCACCACACCTGGCTAATTTTTTTTTAATTTTTAATTTTTATTTTTAATAGAGTGGAGAGGGGCGTTTCTCGCTATGTTGCTCTAGCTGGTCTCAAACTCCTGAACTCAAGCAATCCTCCCGCCTCCGCCTCCTGAAGCGCTGGGATTACAGGCATGAGCCACCACACCCGGCCTCCAATATTTTATGTTTCTCTCTCCCTGACTTCCCAAATTAATTATGTCCACAGTTTGAAAATATTTGTTCCTTACGTCTCCATTCACTCATTCCTTGATTCATCCACCTGATGAGCATTGTTAGTGTCTAATTTCTGCAATGTACTGGTGTTACAAAGTTTAAATATTAATTAGACACAGATCCTGCTTTAAATAAGTTCACAGTCTTCTTTAGCAAATAAGAAAGACAGGACACAGAGTAAACTTTGAACCTCAGATACACAAGGAATAATTTATTACTGTAAGTATGTCCCATGCCATGGCACCCTGTGGAGGGGAAAGACTACAGTGTAATATAGTGCTAGAAAAGGACGTACAGAGTGCTGCGAAATTTCCCCTGGAGAGTGTGTCTACATCCCTGTAAGACTGATCTGGGAGGAACTGCAACCCCAGAGATTGTTGTCCTAGGGGAACAAACGCACACCCTGTTTCCAGATTGGAGGGCTAACTCTATACCAGCCCGAAATTTATCAACCGGCGTTGCCACCCGCATCCGCTAGATGCCGTAACAGATGCATTTACTAAAACCATAGACAAACAGGCGACTTGGCCGCCCAGAGAGGCTTTATCCGTGGCCCCTTGATCTTCTTCCTGCGCAGAGAGTCTTCGCGGGTGAGGCGTAACGTGCAGGAGGTCTCACGAGAGTGGAAGCAAGTCTCGCGAATTTTAAAATTTATCTTTTTGCCTAGCGACTGACAACAGGCTGGTTGCTTGGCGTGGAATGGTAAAGTGGCCTGGCTTTGAGACTGGAGTGAGACCCCAGCCCTAGGCTGGGGTTCTTTCCATTATAGAGGAGACGGATTCAGAAGGGCTACAGGTAATTAGTACTCACCCCAGCAAAAAGGGAACTGTTTTTCTAGAGAGGCTTAAGAGGACTCCCCTTTACCCCATTCCCGGTTACCTCGTCCCATCTCCGTGGTAACTGTTCCTTCGTCACCTCACCACCAACCGTCCTGCTTCCTTTATTCACCAAGAAACTTAGGTGGGATCCTATCTGCAAGATAAGGGTGAAATTGGAGGTAATGCTTTTCTGATTATTGAATGGGACCGAGAGACTGGAGTTTCCCTTCTCTTCCGGGACCCTCCCACCCCACCCCGTCTCACCCCACCCCACCCTACCCCAGAGGTGGCTCCAGAGACAGAACTCTTTCTAGAACCTCTACAGCCTCCCCTGAGAAACCTCAACAGCCTTGGCCATCCACATACGACGAATAGTGTTCTGCCCTCGCGCGTGATGGTACAGCTTTGGGAAGCTGCAGAAGTTGGCTTTCTTTCCCTCCACGATTCCCTCGTTCCTCAGCGAGCCTGCCAGCAGTTCCTAAATAAGGGCTGCAACAGAATGACTTAACTGCTTGACCGAGGGCCAGGAAACCTTAAGGAAAGTTTGGATGGGGTGACGGTTTTATGAAAAACTAGTTTCTTGAGTAAGGAAGAGGAGCCAATGCTGGTTTGGAATATACCTCCTGGCAGAGTGCTTGATGTCCCATGATAGGAACTATGTAATCATGTCTCCTTTTGCTTAGACCAAGGTTATTGAAAACCAGACATATGATGAACGTCTAGAGATTAACGACTCTGAAGAGGTTGCAAGTATTTATACTCCAACCCCAAGACACCAAGGTAAGAGAGGAAAGAAGAGAAATGGTACTCAAAGAGCAGGATGGATTCACAGTTGTCTTCAAGAGGTTCCTATTTTATAATAGCAAATGTTGACTTTCAGAGTCAATTTACTTCACTTGCCATTGTTTGTTTTCTAACTAGTTAAGGGGGAGAAATCATAGCCTTCCAAATTACAGGATCTTCCCCCAGTTCAGCCCTGTCACCATTTACTTCATATTACTGCTTTGCTCACTATCTGCCAGGAATTCACTGTACTGTTTTTTTTTTTTTAACATGTTTTTCCCGGCTTTGAAGATGCTTCATAACCTCCCCTTAGACTGCAACCCCAACCAAAATCACAGTGGAATGTTTTTAACGGGCTGAACACTTTATTTATTCAACAAACTATTTTTTGCTTAATTTTATAGAGACGAGGTCTCACTATGTTACCAAGGCTGATCTTGAACTCCTAGCTTCAAGCAGTCCTTCCACTTTGGCCTCCCAAAGTGCTGGGATTACAGGTGTGAGCCATCGTGCCTGGCCAACAAGCATTTAAAAATGCCTACTGTGTGCCAGCCTTATGCCTGGCACTTGGGTAAATAGTGTTAAATGACACAATGTCCTTGCCATCCCGATGCTTGTAATCATGGGAGGCAGATGACAAATGAGTACACACATTCCAAATGTGGTAAGTGCACACCGATGGAGGCAGATTGTTTCTGTTAAGGAGAGTAACAGTGAGGAAGGAGACCTACTTATTTTTATTTTTATTTTTTTGAGATGGAGTCTCACTCTGTCACCCAGGCTGGAGTGCAGTGGTGCAATCTTGGCTCACTGCAACCTCCGCCTCCTGGGTTCAAGCAATTCTCCTTCCTCAGCTTCCCGAGTAGCTGAGATTACCACACCCAGCTAACTTTTGTATTTTTAGTAGAGACAGGATTTCACCATGTTGGCCAGGCTGGTCTTGAACTCCTGACCCCAACCGATCTGCCTGCCTCAGCATCCCAAAGTGCTGGGATTACAGGCGTGAGCCACAACTTCCGGCCAGAGACCCACTTTTGATAGGGTGGTCAGGGAAGATCTAAAGGGGTGACATGTAAGACTGGTAGATGGCAGGGATCCAGACACTGAGGAAAAGTAGACCAGGAAGAGGAAACAGTATGTGAGATGTGAAAAACCTTGAAGCCTGAAAGAACTTGGCTTAGTTTGAGAACCTGAAAGAGACCAGTTTACGGTAGAGGGGACTCTACCGTATGATATGGTCAGATCAGAGAGGTAGGGCAGGAAGCATAATAAGCAGAGCTTTGGAGGCTGTGTTGCTGTCGTGTGTGGAATGGACTGTTGGGATGGCTGAGTTGAGATGATAGTGGCTTGACCTCTGGTGAGGAAGTTGACAATAAAGAAAAGAGGCAAATATGGTACAAGACAGATTGTCGTAGAATCACTAAGACTTGCTGATGGATTGGATTTGACTCGAGTTAGGAATCAAGGATGACATCCAGGGTTTCTGTTTGTTTATTGTGGTAAAATATACATAACATAAAATTTGCCATTTTAACAATTTTTAAGTGTGCAATTAAATAACATTAAGTACATTCACAATGTTGTATGACCATCACCACTATTTCCAGATCATCCCAAACAGAAACTCCATGCCCTTTAAACAATAACTCCTGATTGCTTGCTTCCACTCTTCCCTGGTAATCATTATTCTACTGTCTCTATGAGTTTGCTTGTTCTGGGAACCACATAAGTGAAGTCATGCTGTATTTATCCTTTTGTGGCTGACTTCACTTACTGTGATGTTTTTAAGGTTCACCTGTATAGAATGTAGACTTTCTTTTTTAAAGCTAATATTCCATTGCATGTATATGCAAGTTTTTTTTGTTTTTTTTTTTTTCTTTTTTTGAGACTGAGTCTCGCTCTGTCACCCAGGCTGGAGTGCAGTGGCATGATCTCGGCTCACTGCAACCTGCGCCTCCCGGGTTCAAGCGATTCTCCTGCCTTGGCCTCCTGAGTAGCTGGGACTACAGGTGCACACCACCACACCCAGCTAATTTTTTTGTATTTTTAGTAGAGATGGGGTTTTACCACATTGGCCAGGATGGTCTTGATCTCCTGACCTTGTGATCCACCTGCCTTGGCCTCCCAAAGTGTTGAGATTACAGGCGTGAGCCATCGCGCCTGGCCTATGCCACATTTTTTAAATTCATTCATCTGTTAATGGACACTCAGGTTGTTTTCATGTTTTGGCTATTGTGAATAGCACTACTATGAACAGAGGTGTACAAGTGTCCATTTGAGTCCCTGTTTTCAATTCTTTGGGACCTAGCCACCTAGGTTTTTTTTTTTTTTTTTTTTGAGACG
>NW_012107697.1:1408939-1432340 GCF_000951045.1 Mandrillus leucophaeus | reverse complement strand
ACCTCAGGTGATCCACCCGCCTCAGCCTCCCAAAGTGCTGGGATTACAGGCATGAGCCACCGTGCCTGGCCTAATTTTTGTATTTTTTGTAGAGACAGGGTTTCGCCGTGTTGCCCAGGCTGGTCTTGAACTCCTAGGCTCAAACAATCTGCCTGCCTCCACCTCTTAGAGTGCCAGGATTACAGGTGTGAGTCACCGCGCCTGGCATTAATTATACTTTTAATTGTTCAGAGTATTTAAAAGTTGCTCTTATCTTTGCTTACTGATTCAGGTTCAAACTTGTGACTATTATTTGCCAGGCCCTGGGTCAGTTCCTTGCACGTAAATTTTTTCATTTGATCCTTATAAGAGGCCGGGGTGAGAAATATTAGTGACCCATTTAGAGGTGGGAATACTGAGACTGAAAGAGGTTAAATCTTTTTTTTTCCTGTCCATAAGTTTATTGTCTTTATCTGAAAAATCTTTATAGAAAATTGTTTGATTTCACTCTCAGCAGCCCGCTCCTGAGCTCTGAGGAAGCTGGCCTTCTTTTGAGCTACCTGATGTTTTTTCTGAGCAATGGACATTTTGGGACAGTTCCACCTCTGCTTTTTAACTTCTTCCTTGGGCTTATTTTCATAGACTGGATTCTCTTGTATAGCACCATGAGCTTTCTTATACATCTCCTCCATCATGTCTGGTGTTACGCTGTTCTTTTTGTATGGAGAGAACTGGTTCTTGTAAGCATCATCATCTTCTTCCATTAAGTAGCGCATATAATCTGCAACATTCTGTCCCATGATGTGCTTCTGGTGTACTTCTGCATTAAATTCCTTGCTTTCAGAATCATAACCAGGGAATCATTTGGTACTGTGAGGGATAGACAAGCCTCTATCCACAGCGCCCTTCAGGGTACCAAAAACTTTATTCCCAGTGATAGTTCTGGCAAGGCCTGCATCCAAATAGCAGGTAAAGGCACCTGGCTGACCATCAATGCTTTCCACACTGTATTCATTGGCAGTCTCCTCCACTTGGCCTTCGTAGATCTTGTTCATGCCAAACCTATTGAGAAGCCTGTGGGCCAGCAGCAGGCCAGTACAATACGCTGCAGCATAATTTGTCAGGCCAACCTTCACACCATATTGTGGCAGTTTTTGTGCATATGCTGCACAGACTATATCCCCCTCTATATGGGCATAAGCAGTCTGACAAATGATATCTCTGTTTGTTACACAAATTATCATCCTGTATTTGGGTGTGTTGTATTTATTTTTATCCTGTATCACCAAGTGTTTCTGAGGATAGTAATCAATTTTACCCACTCGTCTTCTAAATTTCACTTGATAGCTCTTAAAGTAGGCCTTATTCTTAACAACTTTAGCAAACCCCATCCTGTGGAACAGAGACCTGCGTCCGCGGCTCGACAGAGACCTGCAGGCACAGCAGCACTAGGGGGTGGAAAGGCAAAATCTTTTTAAGTAATTTGTCTTCAAACCCACTCTTGGTATAAATTCAGCACTCTGTGCTTTACTAGTGTAAACTAAGGGCAGAGTGTATATTTTTTTCTTTGTCTTTCCTTTTTTTTTTTGAGACAGACTCTCACTCTGTTGCCCGGGCTGGAGTGCAGTGGCATGAACACTGAACGCTGCTTACCGCAGCCTCAAACTTCTGAAACTCCTGGGTTTAAGCAGACCTCCTGCTTTAGCCTCCCGAGTAACTGGGACCACAGGCGCACACCATCACACCCAGCTAATTTTTTCTTCTTCTTTTTTTGTAGATGGGATCTTGCCATATTTTTCAGGCTAGGCTCAAACTCTTGGGCTCAAGTGATCCCCCTGCCTCCCCTTCCCAAAGTGTTGGGATTATAGGCATGAGCCACTGCCTCTGGCCAGAGTTTATATTATTTATGTAATGGCTGATAATTTGATTAGTATAATGTCTAACCCAATGCCTTAAGCATAGTAATATTTAGTAAATATATCTTGAATTGAATTGGCAGAGCCATGACTAGAATTCAGTCTCCTGTCTTTTTAGCTAGATGTTCCAATAAACCTTGTTTTATAAAATGGTTAGAGCATAAAATGTTACAAACTAAAAAATATTTGTCTTTAAAAATCATTTTAACAATAATCTAAAGGAAAACCTTTTTTTTTTCTAAGGACTTCCTCATTCTGCCCATCTTCCTAACAAGGCTATGGCTGATAACAGCAGTGATGAGTATGAAGAGGAAAATAACAAGGTACAGTAATACTCACAGCTTCTTGTAGAATTTCTGCTTTGGGTTTTTAGTAGTTAGAGATTACACCAGTTTAATGCTAAACATTTCTTGAACACTCACCTTCAGTGGTTAGGGACCTTTGAGCTCATGGAGGAAAATCAGTTACAAAGAACCTTGAGATTTTGACCCTTCTTCAGGAATAAAGCCTACTATTACAATTGACTTTGGTGAGGAATTTCATGTAATGTAGGCCAGTGTTTCACAAACTTTCTTGATTATAAGGCTCAACTGAGATACTTATTTTTAAATATACAGATTCCTGGCTGGGTGCAGTGGCTCACACATGTAATCCCAGCACTTTGGGAGGCGGAGGCGGGTGGATCACCTGAGGTCGGGAGTTCGAGACCAGCCTGACCAACGTGGAGAAACCCCGTCTCTACTAAAAATACAAAATTAGCCAGACGTGGTGGCGCATGCCTGTAATCCCAGCTGCTTCAGAGGCTGAGGCAGTAGAATCACCTGAACCCAGGAGGTGGAGGTTGTGGTGAGCCGAGATCGTGCTATTGCACTCCAGCCTGCGCAACAAGAGCGAAACTCTGTCTCAAAAAAAATAAATAAATAAATAAATAAATAAAATATACAGATTCCCGGTCCCACCCCAGAATCTCAAAAGTAAAAGCCTGGGAATTTATATTTTTTAGGAAGCAGGTCAGGTAATTTTATGCTAAAGCGAGTTTGAAATTATTAGTCTAGGCATTTTTTCATTATCAATATTTGTGATACTGTCAGTATTTTGTGAAAGAGATTTTAATTTTGAGGTCTTAAGACCCAGATACTGGCTGCTGTTATTCTGTGAACCTAGAGAACCACCCTACTTCTGTAAGAAAGATGGCAAGATGCCCATCTCTCTAGAAACATGTAGGACCTTAGAGTTGTACATGTGATTTCTTAAAAACCATTTGTGTTGGCCGGGCGCGATGGCTCACTCCTGTAATCCCAGCACTTTGGGAGGCCGAGGCGGGCGGATCACCTGAGGTCAGGAGTTTGAGACCAGCCTGCCCAACATGGCGAAACCCCGTCTCTGCTAAAAATACAAAAAATTAGCTGGGCGTGGTGATGGGTGCCTGTAATCCTAGCTACTCGGGAGGCTGAGGCGGGAGAATCACTTGAACTCGGGAGGCGGAGGTTTCTGTGAGCCAAGATCGTGCCACTGCACTCCAGGCTGGGCGATAAGAGCGAAACTCCGTCTCGAAAAAAAAAACAAAAAACAACCATTTATGTTTAGCCTTAGCACATTATCCAAAGGTTATGTTTTTTTGTTTTGTTTTGTTTTGTTTTGAGACGGAGTTTCACTCTTGTTGCTTGGTTCACTGCAATCTCTGCTTCCCAGGTTCAAGTGTTTCTCCTGCCTCAACCTCCTGAGTGGCTGGGATTACAGGTTCACCACGCCTGACTCATTTTTGTATTTTTAGTAGAGACAGGATTTCACCATGTTGGTTAGGCTGGTCTTGAACTCCTGACCTCAGGCAATTCACCCGCCTCCGCCTCCCAAAGTGCTGTGATTACAGGCATGAGCCACTGTACCCGGCCTGTTTTTTTTTGTTTGTTTGTTTGTTTGTTTGTTTGTTTTTTGAGATGGAGTCTTGCTCTTTCACCCAGGCTGGAGTGCAATGATCTTGGCTCAATGCAGCCTCCTCGGCCTCCCAAAGTGCTGGGACTACAGGTGTGAGCCACTGCACCTGGCCTGATGGCTGCATTTTAATGGTTTTTTTTGTTTTGTTTTGATACAGAGTCACCTCGCTCTGTTGCCCAAGCTGGAGTGTAGTGGCACGATCTCAGCTCACTGCAACCTCTACCTCCCCGGTTCAAGCGATTCTCATGCCTCAGCCTCCTGAATAGCTGGGACCACAGGCCTGCACCAACTCGCCTGGCTAATTTTTTTATTTTTAGTAGAGACGGGGTTTCACCATGTTGGCCATGTTGGTCTCGAACTCCTGACCACGTGATCCACCCACTTTGGCCTCCCAAAGTGCTGGGATTATAGGCGTGAGCCACCGCCCCAGGCTGACAATATTCTTAAAAGTTCCCTGTGCCAAAACTGCTTCCTATGTGACTAAGAATAATTTTGGCAAATCTTGAATTGAGAAAGAATGCTCTAGAAAGTTCTTATCAATCATATACTAATAAGGCATAGTCACTGAATAAATTCTGCAACTGTGTTTCATTATCTGCCATGCATATTACAGCTTAGTTAGAATATACTTTTATCTACGTATAATAAATTTGTTATTCTTAGAGCAAAATGTGACCAAAAGCAGTTTTAGGTGTCCTGTAACGTGTCACAATTTTGTGTGCCAATAGCTGCTTTACCATAAAAACAAATTAATTTTAAACAACTGGAATCAAACGTGTTAACCTCAGTATAAGACATGTGATATATAGAAACCAAGTTTTGAAAACCTGCTTTTAAAGGGGGCCAATTGGTCATCCTTCAGGTCCTAAGGGAGGGCATGCCACAGGCTCCAGGCCACAGAGGCAAAGACATGGACCCTGTTCCACCTGCCTCTGAAAGTCTCAAGTGCCACCAGACCCCTTCTCATGGACTTGAGAGGGTGGGATGGTACAGAGAGAGCCAGAAGCACAGAAAGGTAGGTTATAATGCCAAGGACAGAAGAGCTGCTTATCTTGAGAGAGAATGTGTAGTCACTGTATGTAATTTATGGGGTAAGGGAAGGGAAATATGATAGGTCAGATACTCCATGAAGAGAAATATCACTGAACAAAAATGGAAAGTCCATAGTCTCTGGAACTGCTGGTTAGATGGGCACAAGGTTAATTTTGAACTTTCTTCTTTTGATAGTTTCAAGCAGCTTACGCTGGGCAGTCTTGCAAATTAAGTACTAGATTTCCTCTCTATGGTCTTTGTGAGTATTAAGACCCCTAAAGTTTCTATTTCCACTTCATCTTCCCCGATTTTCTTCCAAAATAACTAGAGTTGCCATCTTCTTCTTTGAAAGTCCATAGCTTTTTGGGCCGAAGCTGTCTAAAGTGTATGCAGAGCGCTGAAGATCTAAGTAATATGTACAGTAGATAAAATTAGATGGAATCTATACCCCAGCCTCAAGTAGAGAAATGGAATATGGTTCTAGCAAGTGGAGTCCCCATTTGTAGCTGAGCAGGGGCAGAAGAAGGCTCTCAAGCCCCTTCTGGGAAGTGCTCCCTTCTCTTTCTGGTGATTAGGTGCCAGGTGGTTGGGGTATTGGTTAGAGCAATAGAGAACTGGGCATAGGTACGTTTGATTTTTTTTACTTGAAGCTTTCTATGCCTGCCCTGCCCTATCTCAGGAGAAGAAGAAGACCTCACAGTTGACACCTCAACGGGGCTTTAGTGAAAATGATGATGACGATGATGATGATGATGATTTATCTGAAACTGATTCTGATTCTGATGATGATGATGAAGAGCATGGAGCCCCTCTGGAAGGGTGAGGAAAGAACACCCAAGCCCAGGGTGTTCTTCAGAATACCTCCTTCAAAACACTGGAGTGGGAGGACGTCAGTTAGAAGTGAAATTCCAGCATCTCTTTTGATCTCCTGTATTTAGGATTTTCAGGTGTCTCAGAAACCCAACATAATAATGAGTTTTCCTCCCTTTCTGACTCCACTACCTCATCTAGTCCTATAGTATCACTTGTACTATCTGAAACATTTGTGGGCTTGGGGATTACATGAGATTTTGCTGAGTAAATCTGAAAGGTGGTGGCAAGGCATGGTGGCTCAAGCCTGTAATCCCAGCACTTTGGGAGGCTGAGGTGGGAGGATTGGTTAAGGCCAGGAGTTCAAGACCAACCTGGGCAACATAGCAAGACCTCGTCTCTACAAATTTTTTTTTTTTTTTTTGAGATAGAGTCTTGCTCTGTCGCCCAGGCTGGAGTGCAGTGGTGTGATCTTGGCTCACTGCAAGCTCCACCTCCCAGGTTCCTGCCATTCTCCTGCCTCAGCCTCCCAAGTGCTGGAACTACAGGCAACCGCCACCATGTCTAGCTAATTTTTTTGTATTTTTAGTAGAGACGGGGTTTCACCACGATAGCCAGGATGGTCTCGATCTCCTGACCTCGTGATCTGCCCACTTAAGCCTCCCAAAGTGCTGAGATTACAAGCATGAGCCACCGTGCCTGGCTGCCCAAAAATTTTTTAAAAATTAGCCTAGCGTGCTGGTGTGTGCCTATAGTCCCAGCTGCTCAGGAGGCTGAGGCAGGAGAATCACCTGAGCCCAGGAGTTTGAGACTGCAATAAGCTATGATTGGGCTTCTGCACTCCAACCTGGTCAACAGAGTGAGACCCTATCTCAAAAATAAATTAAATTAAAAAAAAATAACACTGCTAAAAACACTTGTATAAAAATTTCTTTTCTTCTTGGTGCAAACTATTTTCATGTCAGCTATTTAAATCTCTCTCTCTTTTTTTTTTTTTTTTTGGAGACAGAGTCTTGCTCTGTTATCCAGGCTGGAGTGCAGTGGTACTATCTTGACTCACTGCAACCTCTGCCTCCCAGGTTCAAGCGATTCTCCTGCCTCAGTCTCCTGAGTAGCTGGGACTGCTGGTGTGTGCAACCACACCTGGCTAATTTTTGTATTTTCAGTAGATAGGATTTCAACCATGTTGGCCAGGCTGGTCTTGAACTCCTGACCTCAGGTGATCCCGCCCGCCTTGGCCTCCCAAAGTGCTGGGATTACAGGTGTGAGCCACCATGCCCAGCCCTAAAATCTCTTGTACCTTTTCTTGTCATCCTTTCATTAAAAAAGGGTGAACCATTTATGCTACATTTTAACATCAAAAAATATTATATTTTGGATTTTCTGCACCTCTGTCCTTCAGAGTCAGAGATAATTGAGAGTTAAGTATGATCAACTTTAAAGTTGCCTTGCAAGCCACCAGGAAAGGCAGATATTGGAGAGGCAGAAGCTAGGTTTAGGATCATGTCCCTATAGTCAGTAACACAGCAGTACCTAGGACCCTGCCACCTCTGCTCTTCTCTGGCCACCTCGAACAAACTATTTTCCTTTTCCCAGGGCCTATGACCCTGCAGATTATGAGCATTTGCCAGTTTCTGCTGAGATTAAGGAACTCTTCCAGTACATCAGTAGGTGAGTACTAGGACCTCCCACCATACCCCACTATCCCTACCTTGCCCCAAACCTTTCCTACCTCTAGTCTGAAACAGGGCCATTCTCTGTAGATTTTTTTTAGCCTGAATAGTAAAGTAATTTTCTCTGACTGTCTCCACCTTCCCTTGGCAATATCTCCTAGGTACACACCTCAGTTGATTGACCTGGACCACAAACTGAAGCCTTTCATTCCTGATTTTATCCCAGCTGTCGGGGATATTGATGCATTCTTAAAGGTATAGTCAGTACATACTGAAAATGACTCCTTAAGTGTTTCTTCTGATGCCCCTGTTACTCTTAACAGTTTCCCTAATTTCTTTGACTAGCATTGGCTAGTCATGTTCATTTCATTGGAGTTCTTAACCTTGCTCTCAACTCCAATTTATACTCATTGCTCTTAAGTAATACTTAATATCTCATTATACATTGTTTGTCATGTATTTGCTTCCTAATTATCTAGGACAACAGGTTTATATTTAAGCTGCTATGGATCATATATTTTTTTCTGGATAGTATTGAGTACAGCAGGATAAGCATGCTTTTAATACTAGTAATAATGATGAACCAGAAGAGTTCTTCCTCTTTAACTTACTGGAAACGTGTTCCTTTCTGCTTTCTTACCTTTTCCTTAACCAGGTCCCACGTCCTGACGGAAAGCCTGACAACCTTGGCCTGTTGGTATTGGATGAACCTTCTACAAAGCAGTCAGACCCTACAGTGCTCTCACTCTGGTTAACAGAGAATTCTAAGCAGCACAACATCACGGTAAGATACTAGCTTAGTATAGGCTCCAGCTGGAGAGAGCCAAGAGCGGAGGAGGCCTTGCTGGCACTCATACAGTTGACTTACTGCCTATCAAAAGAGATGGCAATCGCTTTTGGCCAGCCCTATTTTTTAAATGACAGCTTTATTTATATATAATTTATATACCAGCAAGTTTAGCCATTTAAATTGTACAGCTTATTTTAATATAATCACAGTTGTATAGCCATCACCACTACCTAATTTAGAATATTTCATCACCTCAAAAAGAAACTTCATACTCATTAATATTCACTCCTCATTCTCCCACTTCCTCCTAGACCCTGGTAATGACTTCATTCCTTTATTACGGCTGAATAATATACACTGTGTGGATTTACCAGATTTTCTTTATTCATTCTCTAGTTCTTTCCACTCTTATTAATAATAGTGCTTTAAATATTTGTATACAAGTTTTTGTGTGGGTATATATTGTTATTCTGTTGGGTATATACATAGGAGTAGAATTGCTGGGCCATGTGGAAACTCTATGTTTAGCCATTTGAAGAACTACCAAACTGTTTTCCAAAGTGATTGTACCATTGTACATTCCCACCAGGAGTGAATGAGAGTTCCAGTTTCTCTACATCCTCACCAATACTTTTTGTTTGTATTTTTTATTCTAACCATCCTAGTAGGTGTGAAATGGTATTTATTTTATTTTATTTTTTTCTGAGACAGTTTCACTCTTGTTGCCCAGGCTGGAGTGCAGTGGCGCAATCTTGGCTCGCCACAACCTCCGCCTCCCGGGTTCAAGCAATTCTCCTGCCTTGAGTAGCTGGGATTACAGACATGCGCCACCATGCCCAGCTAATTTTGTATTTTTAGTAGGGACAGGGTTTCTCCATGTTGGTCAGGCTGGTCTCGAACTCCCGACCTCAGGTGATCCACCCACCTCGGCCTCCCAAAGTGCTGGGATTATAGGCATGAGCCACCAAGCCCCGCCTAAATAGTATTTCATTATGGTCAGTCCTGCCATTTTGACCTATCCCCTTTCCATGGCTCCAGCAAATGATTATTTTTTTTGAGACAGGGTCTCGCTCTGTCACCCAGGCTGGAGTGCAGTGGTGTGATTGTGGCTCACTGTAGCCTCAATCTCCTGTGCCCAAGCAATCCTGCTACTTCAGCCTCCCAAGTAGCTGGGACAGACCACAGGTGTGTGCCACCATGCCTGGCTAGGTTTTTTTTGTTGTTTTTTTTTCAATTTTTATTTTGTAGAGGCAAAGTTCTCCCTATGTTGCCTAGGCTGATCTCAAGTGATCCTCCTGCCTCAGCCTCCCAAAGTGCTAGGACTGCAGATGTGAGCCACTGCACTTGATTTTTTTTTTTTTGAGACGGAGTCTCGCTTTGTTGCCTAGGCTTAAGTGCAGTGGCACGATCTCGGCTCACTGCAGGCTCCGCCTCCAGGGTTCATGCCATTCTCCTGCCTCAGCCTCCAAGTAGCTGGGACTACAGGCGCGCACCGCCATGCCCAGCTAATTTTTTGTATTTTTAGTAGAGATGGGGTTTCACCGTGTTAGCCATTATGGTCTCAATTTGCTGACCTCGTGATCCGCTCGCCTTGGCATCCCAAAGTGCTGGGATTACAGGCCTGAGCCACCGTGCCTGGCTTTTTTTTTTTTTTTTTTTGAGACAGGATCTCGCTCTTGCCCAGGCTGGAGTGTAGTGACACAATCGTAGCTCACTGCAACCTCAAACGCCTGGGCTCAAGCAATCCTCCCATCTCAGCCTCTAAAGTAACGGAGACCACAGGCATACACCACCACGTCTGGCTAGTTTTTTAATTTTTAGTACAGACAAGGTCTCACTGTGTTGTCCAGGCTGGTCTTGAACTCCTAGTCTCAAGTGATCCTCCCACCTCAGACAGCCAAAGTGCTAGGATTACAAGTGTGAGCCGCCATGCCTGACCTGGCTTCAGCAGATTTTATCAGGGTTTCCTGTCCCCTTCATTTGACTGCTGTTTCATGTGGCAGCGGCTGCCATCTGCAAGCCTGAATATGAAACAACAGTGGATATAATGAGGACACTGTAAAAACAAGAGAGCTACTTCAGTGCCATCAGCTAGGCTTTCTCCTTATTTTCCTAGCAACATATGAAAGTAAAAAGCCTGGAAGATGCAGAAAAGAATCCCAAAGCCATTGACACGTGGATTGAGAGCATCTCTGAATTACACCGTTCTAAGCCCCCTGCGACTGTGCACTACACCAGGTAAGAAATACCACATTCTTTACAACAGTAACACATAGTAATCTTCACCACCTGTGAACTATTGCTCCTGAGAAGAGGCCCAGAGGCTGGGAACATATTTGATCAACCTGAGGTCCTGTGGATCCTGGCAACTGCTAGCTGAGATTGTAGACATAAAGATGGTAATTTCTCTAGTATTACTTAGCTAGCTCCTTCAAACCCCAGGCCTGGGTAACTTTGGTATGCCCAGTCTAGGTTCTCCTGAAGGCTTCCTGATGTGCAGATTGAAGACTTCTCCTTCATCCTAGAATATGCTGATCCAGAGGTTGCTGATGTTATCATTTCATGTTTCTTGTTCATATTTACCTTTATACTTTTAGGCCCATGCCCGACATTGACACACTGATGCAGGAATGGTCCCCAGACTTTGAAGAGCTTTTGGGCAAGGTGAGTGGAAGGTAGCCGGAGGTAAGATAAGAAAATATGGTATTCGCTCTAGGGTCCAGTGTTTTTTCTCTTCCCTCATTATTATTATTGGCAACTTTTTCTTTTCTTTTTTTTTTTTTGAGATGGAGTCTCGCTCTGTTGCCCAGGCCGGAGTGCAGTGGCCGGATCTCAGCTCACTGCAAGCTCCGCCTCCTGGGTTTACGCCATTCTCCTGCCTCAGCCTCCCGCGTAGCTGGGACTACAGGCTCCTGCCACCTCGCCCGGCTAATTTTTTGTATTTTTTAGTAGAGACGGGGTTTCACCGTGTTAGCCAGGATGGTCTCGATCTCCTGACCTCGTGATCCGCCCGTCTCGGCGTCCCAAAGTGCTGGCTTGAGCCACCGCGCCCGGCCTATTGGCAACTTTATCTTTTTTTTTTCTTTTTTTTGGAGACAGGGTCTTGCTCTTCCCAGGCTGCAGTGCAGTGGCATGATCATGGCTCACTGCAGCCTCTACCTCCCAGGCTCTAGCGATCCGCCCACCTCAGCCTTCCCAGCAGCTGGGACCACAGGCATGCACCACCACATTCAGCCAGTTTTTAAATTTTTGGTAGAGATGAGGTCTTGCTTTGTTGCCCAGGCTGTTCTCAAACTCCTGTTCTCAAGCAATCCTCCTGCCTCAGCCTCCCAAAGTGCTGGGATTACAGGCACGAGCCACTCCGCCCAGAGATCATTAACTTTCTTTTTTTTGAGATGGAGTCTCACTCTGTCGCCCAGGCTGGAGTGCAGTGGCATGATCTCAGCTCACTGCAACCTCCACCTCCCAATTCAAGTGATTCTCTTGCCTCAACCTTTCTAGTAGCTGGGATTACAGGTGCTCACCACCATGCCACCATGCTAATTTTTTGTATTTTTAGTAGAGAAAGGGTTTCACCATGTTGACCAAGCTGGTCTTGGTCTTGAACTCCTGAGCTCAAGTGATCTGCCTGCCTTGGCCTCCCAAATTGCTGAGATTTCATTAACTTTTTAATGATAACACATGAAACCCATGTATATATTGTAATTCGATATATAAGAAAGAAAGATTTTGGTTTTTTTTAGACACAGTCTCACTCTGCTGCCCAGGCTGGAGTGCAGTGGTGTGATCTCGGCTCACTGCATCCTTCGCCCCCGTGCAGGTTCAAGCACTTCTCCTGCCTCAGCCTCCCAAGTAGCTGGGATTACAGGTGCCTGCCACTGTGCCCGGCTAATTTTTGTATTTTTAGCAGAGGAAGTGTTTCACCATGTAGGCCAGGCTGGTCTTGAACTGCTGACATCATGATCCACCCACTTCTGCCTCCCAAAGTGCTGGGATTATAGGCGTGTGCCACCGTGCCCAGCCAAGAAAGATAGTTTTTTAAATGATTGGTGATAGAATGAGGGTATAGTGAGACAATTGACTATTTGAAAAAAAATTAAATTAGGTTTCTGCCTCAACCATATATGTATGTGAATTTCAGATGAATTAAAGAGTTAAGGTGGGTCGGGCACAGTGGCTCATACCTGTAGTTCTGTCATTTTGGGAGGCTGAGGTGTGAAGATTGCTTGAGCCCAGGACCAGCCTGGGCAACATAAGGAAACCCTGTCTCCAAAAAAAAAAAAAAAAAAAAAAGTAAATAAATAAAAGAAGGGAAAAAAAGAGTTAATGTAAAAATAAAGCCATGTAAGTAATAAAATATAGGAGATACAGAAGGAGCATGACTGAAAAAATAAATGAAATAAAATATAGGAGAAATTTAATTCTCTCTTTTTAAAAAATTCAAGTGTCTTATAACTTAGGGAAATTTAATTCTATTAGGATGGTTAGGTGTTTCTCAGTGTAAAAGAAACTTAAAAGTCATATTGAGGCCGGGTGCAGTGGCTTAGGCCAGACGTGATGGCTCACACCTGTAATCCCAGCACTTTGGAAGGCCAAGGCAGGTGGATTACCTGAGGTCATGAGTTTGGACCAGCCTGGTCAACATGGCGAAACCCCATCTCTACTAAAAAAATACAAAAATTAGCCAGGTGTGGTGGCGGGCACCTGTAATCCCAGCTACTCGGGAGGCTGAGGCGGGAGAACCACTTGAACCCGGGGGCGGAGAGGGGCGCGGAAGTTGCAATGAGCCAAGATTGCACCACTGCACTCCAGCCTGGGTAATGGAGCGAGGCTCCATCTCAAAAAAAAGAAAAAGTCGTAATGGAGTGGGAGGCCGAGATAGGAGGATTGCTTGAGCCCAGGAGTTTGAGACCAGCCTGGGCAACATAGATCCATCTCTATTAAAACAACAAAAAAAGGCCAGGCGCAGTGGCTCACTCCAGTAATCCCAGCACTTTGGGAGACCGAGGTGGGCGGATCACGAGGTCAAGAGATCGAGACCATCCTGGCCAACATGGTAAACCCCATCTCTACTAAAAATACAAAAATTAGCCAGGCATGGTGGCGAATGCCTGTAGTCCCAGCTACTCGGGAGGCTGAGCCAGGAGAATTGCTTGAACCCGTGAGGCGGAGGTTGCAGTGAGCCAAAGTTGTGCCACTGCACTCCAGCCTTGTGACAGAGCGAAATTCTGTCAAAAAAAAAAAAAAAAAGTCATGATGGAGAAAATGTGACAGTTTAAACTCGTAGAAATGAAAGGTTCTACATACGAATAGATACCATAAACAAAGTTAAAAGAAAGTGGCAGTCTGAGAAAAAATATTTTATGTATGTATATAATAGAAAAAATTACTATCCAAGCAAAGAGCTCTTATATATTAATAAGAAAAGGAAACTGGGCCAGGCATGGTAGCTCACACCTGTAATCCCAGCCTGTAATCCCAGCACTTTGGGGGGCTGAGGTGGGACGATCACTTGAGGCCAAGAGTTCAGGACCAGCCTGGGCAACAATAGGAGACTCTTCTCTACAAAAAAAAAAGAAAAGTAAAAGGAGCTGGACGCAGTGGCTTATGTCTGTAATCCCAGCACTTTGGGAGGCTGAGGCAGGTGGATCACCTGAGGTCTGGAGTTTGAGACCAGCCTGGCCAACATGGTGAGATCCTATCTCTATTGAAAACACAAAAAACAACTGGGCGTGGTGGTGCACATCTGTAATCCCAGCTACTCAGGGGGCTGCGACAGGAGAATCAGTTGAATCCGGGAGGTGGAGGTTGCAGAGGCTGAGATCATGGCTCTGCACCCCAGTCTGGGCAACAAAGCAAGACTCTGTCTCAAAAAAAAATTTTTTTTAAGTATCAAAAAAGAAAAGGAAACTGAACAAAGATGCCCAACAGGTCCTTCCTAGCCATCATGTTTAAATTGCCGCGCCAGCTCCCCAGCATTCCCTGCCCTCTGTCCCTGGTTCTTCTTGATAACACTTATCTTCTAAGGTACCATAGACTTTATTTATTTAGTTTGTTCTTTCTTAGTAAAATATAAGCTCTATGAAGACAGATTTTTTTTTTTTTAATATGAGGAATTGATTGTAAACGCAAAGAATTTGGAAACAGTCGCTTGAGCATTTTGAAGCTGTAGTTGATGGGAAGGTGTCTGATTAGGGGATTGAATAGCTAGGTTGCAGTACAGCCATTCAGTGAAATACTATGCAATGGAATATTATTTAACCTTATTTTGCTCTAATACGAAGAAATAACAGTGATATGTTGTTAAATGAAAAAAGCAAATCATAGCAAGTTGCAGAACTATATGTACTCCATTTTTTGTAAAAAGAGAAAAGTTTTAAGAAACCAGTAGTTTAAAAAGTTCACACTGTGACTTTTTAGTTTCTCTGTTTAGATTCAGAGCCTGTTACCTGAGTTAGATGTCATGCCCATTTTCTCTGTTCATATGGTGTCCTGGGATCATTAGGCATTATAACACCAAGTAATGCATATATCACTGTTAATACTTGCCCATAACTTGGTATCCGTTTCTTTTTCACAGATTCCCACAGGAAAAGAGTATGGCAGTGTATTTTACCTATAAAATGTATGACCAATTCCATACCGATCAGGGGGAAAAAGTAGCATTTTTATTATTTTGCTAGGCTGCCATAACAAAGTACCACAGACTGAGTGGCTTAGACATAGAAATGTATTATTTCATAGTTCTGGAGGCTAGTAGTCCAGCAGTATACTGTCTAAGATCAATTTGTTGGCATGGTTGATTTTCCTTCCTTCCTTCCTTTCCTCCCTCCTGCCCTCCCTCCTTCTTTCCTTCCTTTCTTCCTTCATCCCTTCCTTCCTTCCTTTTTTTTTGGGGGGGGGGTGTTACTCTGTGCCCAGGCTGGAGTGCAGTAGCTCAATCTCAGCTCACTGCAGCCTCAACCTGCTGGACTCAAGCGATCCTCCCACCCAAGCCTCCCAAATAGCTGGAACTACAGATACTTAGCACCACACCTGGCTAATTTTTTTGTAGAGATGGAATTTCACCATGTTGCCCAAGCTGGTCTCGAACTCCTGGGCTCAGGCGATCTGCCCACCTCAGCCTCCTACAGTGCTGGTATTACAGGCGTGAAGCCGCCATGCCCCACCAAAGGTGATTTCTTCTGAGGGGTCTCTCCTTGGCCATCTTCTGTCTGTGTCTTCACATGGTCTTCCCTTTATTATGTGTCTCTGTCCTGATTTCCTCTTCCTATAAGGACACCAGTCATGTTGGATTAAGGCCCACCCTAATGACCTTGGTTTTTTTTTTTTTTTTTTTTGAGACGGAGTCTGGCTCTGTCGCCCAGGCTGGAGTGCAGTGGCCAGATCTCAGCTCACTGCAAGCTCCGCCTCCCGGGTTCACGCCATTCTCCTGCCTCAGCCTCCGGAGTAGCTGGAACTACAGGCACCCGCCACCTCGCCCGGCTAGTTTTTTGTATTTTTTTAGTAGAGACTGGGTTTCACCATGTTAGCCAGGATGGTCTTGATCTTGTGACCTCGTGATCCGCCTGTCTCGGCCTTCAAAGTGCTGGGATTACAGGCTTGAGCCACCGCGCCCGGCCATGACCTTGTTTTAACTTAATTATCTCTTTAAAGATGTTATCTCCAAATATAGTCACATTCTGAAGTACAAGGAGTTAGGAACTCAATATCTGAATTTTAGGGGAACACATTTCAGCCCATAACATGTGTCTTATGCTAGAAGCTCTTTTCCTTCAGAGAGAGAGTGGTTCTGGGACCACTGACACCAGCCTTTTGACTTTGGTCCTTCCCATGCCTCTTCCAGGTGAGCCTGCCCACAGCAGAGATTGATTGCAGCCTGGCAGAGTACATTGACATGATCTGCGGTGAGTTCCTCCTTCCTTTCCTCGTCCCCATCTCTGGTCAGAGGCGCTCTAGGCTTTTGGACAGGCTTGTTTACTCTGGGAAGATAGCATCTTGAGTTTTAGCTTCCACGTTAAGCCCGTTGTGCTCTTTGGCAGCACTCGAAGGTGGTGGTTGGGCTTATGTGACTACCTGCTGGGTATTTAACCCCCAAAGTCATAGTGACACCCCATCTGCCAGGGGTTTGGCTATCCTAAACAGAAGTGCCCCTGATTCCCAGAGTTTGTTTGGTTCTGTTCCTGGAAGTTCTTCTTCATTTCAGCCATTCTAGACATCCCTGTCTACAAGAGTCGGATTCAGTCCCTCCATCTGCTGTTTTCCCTCTACTCAGAATTCAAGAACTCCCAGGTGAGCCAAGCATCAGGGGTTGACTTAAGCTGTAGAGAGGATCACTAGTTTCTACTGTTCTGAACCTGCTGTGATTGCATCCTATAGCGATGTAGGATGTCTCTGCCCAGTTACCTTTGCCCTTTCCCATAATTAGGAGAACAAAGGAGGCAGGGATGGGGTTTTCAAGGGGAAAGTGGAGGAAAAAAAGGGTGGGGGGAAGTAAGAGATGTGGGCCTTAGGTGAAATTAGCCGAGGATCTGCAGAGGATACTCATTCTTTCAGGAGAACCAATGGCCTCATGAATGGAAGCAGGAAGGAAATAAAGGGGGGTCATTTTAAAGAAATTAATTCTTGCTAAAATATGGCAACTAGCATATCCCTAATACTCAATGTTCCCTCTCCTCTTTCCTTGCAGCATTTTAAAGCCCTCGCTGAAGGCAAGAAAGCATTCACTCCTTCATCCAACTCCACCTCCCAAGCTGGAGACATGGAGACATTAACCTTCAGCTGAGACAGCTCCCAAGCTGCTGTTTCAAGGCCGAGCTGGCCCCTCTGCCCCAGCTGAGATGGACAGATCGTTGTCAGCTACTTGATGTCCTTGCCTATGCCACAGCTTGGCTCAGGGCCAGTGCATGCCCTGCTGCCCTCTCTGCCAGAGGGCACAGAACATGTTTGTTTAATGAACCTGCCTGCCTCAGATTGCTGTCCCTGGCGAGTTAATGCATCTATACCACTGTGGGGATTTGAGTTAGAAGAATTGGAATTTCTGAGATCCCATGGAGTTTGGATTGGGAGGAAAGCTTAAAAGATTTCCTTTTTGTGGGAGGGATGGAATTGTTTTCTTTCCTTCGTAAAGTTAGTGGATAAAAATTTTATAAATCAAATGCTCTATTATATTGTCAGATTATTCTGCTATTTAATATGAAAGAGAAAAGGCTGACTGAGCATAAGGCAGAGACACAGGAACTTTGCTTAGTAATGGGCATTAAATGAAGAGTAGTTAAAGCAAACACATTTTGTGAAATAAAATGAAACCCCAATCCTCCAAGATTGGCAGTCGAGGGGAATCATTTTTCTGCTGGAATTTAATTTTTCTAAGGGTCTCTCTTCAGTTAATGCTGCCTTCCTGAGGCTGTCTGCCTCCAGACCTGTCTGGTTGTGGTCTCAGGGAGCGTAGCTATTGCAGTAATCTGGGTGAGAGGTGATTGGGGTGGCAGTAGTAGAGATGGACAGATTCAGGAAATATTTTGGAGTTATGTCAGCCAAGCTCCAGTCAGGAAGTCTGAAACCATGCTAGTTATTTCTAACAAAGGGTGTTTAGCCAGGCACGGTGGCTCATGCCTGTAATCCCAGAACTTTGGGAGGCTGAGGCGGGCAGATCATGTGCTCAGGAGTTCGAGACCAGCCTGGCCAATAATATGGTGAAACCCCATCTCTACTAATAATACAAAAATTAGCCAGGCATGGTGGCACATGCATATAGTCCCAACTAAGGAGACTGAGGCAGAAGAATCACTTGAACCTGGGAGGTGGAGGTTGCAGTGAGCCAAAATCGTGGCACTGCACTCCAGCCTGGGAAACAAAGCAAGACTCCGTCTCAAAAAAAAAAAAAAAAGAAAAAAAAGGGTGTTTAATATGGGGAATTGGCCAGGTGCAGTGGCTCATGCCTGGAATCCCAGCACTTTGGGAGGCTGAGGTGGGTGGATCACTTGAGGACAGGAGTTCAAGACTGGCCTGGCCAACATGGTGAAACCCTGTCTCTACTAAAAATACAAAAAATTAGCTGGGTGTGGTGGTGGGCACCTGTAACCTCAGCTTACCAGGAGGCTGAGACAGGAGAATCACTTGAACCCAGGAGGTGGCGGTTACAGTGAGCCAAGATCGTGCCACTGCACTTCAGCCTGGGCAACAGAGCAAAACTCTTTCTCAAAAAAAATATGTAATAATATGATAAATTGGTTCCAAAAGTGTTGTAGAGGCTGAAGGAGCAAAAGGGAGAATGGAGGGTACTGAGGAACATAAAAGTTAAAGGGGTGGTAGCCATTGCTGGCGCTGGTAGCAGAGGTGCTCAGCTGGGGCCAGGTCTTCAGTAGCCGAGGAGGTGCCACACTCAGGCACTGCTGACCACCACAGGTGTGTACTGCCACCACTACGGTGACTAGAGCAGTGGCTGCTGCTTCCTTCTCCCACTGTCTCGTCCCCTGCTGGTGCCTGCCACTGGCAGAGGTTAATAGTTTGCCAGGGAATCTGGCAGTAGAAAGCAGAGTGTAGAAGGGAAGGATAGAACTGAGAGACGACAAAGAAATATCCAGTAGACATAGAACCAAGAGAACTTGCTGATTGAGCCAGTGTGGGGGATGGAAGGAAAGAAATCAAGGATGACTCCTAGCTTTTTTTTGGCTTGAGCAGCTGAATGGATAATGAAGCCAAATACTGATACGGGACAGAAATTGTTTGAAGGGGAAGATTACATTAAAATGCTATACCAGGCCAGTTGCTTTGGCTCACGCCTGTGATCCCAGCACTTTGGGAGGCCAAGATGGGAGGATCATTTGAGCGCAAGAATTTGAGACTGGCCTGGGCAACATAGGGAGACCCTGTCTCTACAAAAAATAATTAATTGGGCATGGGAGGCCGAGGCGGGAGGATCCCTTGAGCCCAGGAGGTTAAGGCTGCAGTGAGCCATGATCATGCAACATGGCAAGACACTGCTGTCTAAACAAAACAAAAAATCGATACCATCAGCCTAACAGATACACAATAAATACACAGGTAGGAGAGGAACTGTTTCTTATAAACCCTTTAACTATGATCATCATGCTTGAAGCCTCAGTTTTGTTTTGTTGTTTTTTAAGAGACAGGGTCTTGCTGTATTGTCTAGGCTGGAGTGCAGTAGCATTTCATAGGCCCCTACTCTTGGGCTCAAGCCATCCTCCTGCCTCAGCCTACCAACTAGCTGGAACTGCAGGTGCACCACCATGGCTGGCCTAAGTTTGACATTATATCAGGCCCACATGCTTTGCTCTCAGATGGGTACCATTAATGCTCACATTCAACTCATAGGGAATGAAGGGAGACAAAATTGGATAGGATTCCATTAGGTTTGCTCCATTAGGTTTTCAGGAAGCAATCAGATGGCCTTCTGAGCTGAAAGATAACACTGATAAATACAGTTGATTCTCATTCATGGTGGTTATTCTGTAAAGTCACTGTGAACACTTACTTAGCAAATATTGAACTATAGAACCATTGTTCCTAGAGGAAATACAGAGTTAGGTTCCTGTGTAGCTCTGGTCATAACATCTCATCAGCTGACCGGTAATTCATTGAACTCGTAGCCAACAGCACTATAACTCATGCCTGAATGAGCTATACTGCTAACACATATTTTCTCCATGGGGCACATCACAGCCTTCTTGCACCTAAGAACACAAGATAGCACTTCAGTACTACTCTTGGAAACCATTTTAAACAGCGAAATTACCATCAAAAATGTTCAAAATGTAGCACTACATAGACTGCAAAAAGGACACTTGTTTCTAATATGAGTTGAAATGAGGCAGAGTGCTGCCTTCAACCTCAGCTGGGAATGTGGGCATCAGGAAACCAGAATTTTTCAGTGTTCTAAGCATGTCCAAAAATGACCATGGAAACAAGTAGTAATTTGGGGTTGCAAATAGATTTTAGCAAGTAGGTGAATTCACAAATACAGAATCTGCAAATACTGAGAATCAGTTGGACTCCCTGCCTAAGCCCCTGGTTGGTGCCTGGGCCTTTCAGCTTCTCTGTCTCCTCCAGCACATCCACCACACCTCTTCAGGGATCATCTTCAGATGGCTTTCACCAGACTTCTCTCTCCAACAGTCTCGAGTTACTCCCTTTTGGCTACTTGCTCTGTAACCCTAGGAAAAGTCAATTAACGTCTATGCTTGCTTAACGCAGCCATGAAACAGTTACAATAAACACTAACTTTGTCCTGTGGATAAAAATAATGTGAAAAGATTAAGTGGGCTGGGCACAGTGGTTCACACCTGTAATTCTAGCACTTTGGGAGGCTGAGTTAGGAGGATCACTTAAGCTCAGGAGTTAAGAGACCAACCCAGGGAACAAAGCAAGACCATGTCTCTACAAAAAATAAAATAGCTGGGTATGGTTGCGCATTCCTACAGTCCCAGCTGCTTGGGACGTTGAAGCAGGAGGATCGTTTGAGCCCAGGAGGTGAAGGTTACAGTGAGCTACGATTGCACCACTGCACTGAAGCCTAGGTGACAGAGTGAGACCCCGTCTCCAAAAAATAAGTGCTAGTGCCATAAAATGTAAAATATAATAATTTTGTTACTAAGTATAAATTTTCAATTCTGGCCTCTTAGACTTTCCATTTGGCTACTCTCTCCCCACCCCAAGATCCTCACTTTCTACAGTTGTCCAATGTAAACTGCAAAACCAATTTGCTTGTCATGCTCTGCATGTGACTCATGAGTTCTCTGTTCCAACTAAACTTTTAGGTAGGCGATTTTCCTTGCTGAAAGTGTCGCTCGCCTTCTCTGCTGATCCTAGGCTCTTGGCACTTCCAAATAAACAAAAATCAAACTCAAGTATTTACATCTTCACTCCTTCCTTTAATCCTACTAAAATGTCAGTATAGGAAACTAAATAGATGTAAACCAGCGAGGACAGATAATAGGAAAGAAAATGATGAGAGACTAGAGAGCAACAATTGTAGAAGATGAAGGGGTAACTGATTTAGTAGGAGAAAGATAAAAAACCTGAAATCTAACTGCATGTGGAGGACAGGGTCTGAGAGTCAGTGAGAAGGAAGCCACTTCACACTGTGGAACCCTGGAAAGGATTGGGAACAGAAAGTGCCAGATAATTCTGATAGCAAGTGTATAGGGTGGGGTTGAAAACAGGAGGTTGGTTGAAGGTTTATACGGGAAGCAGATCCCCAGAACCTTCCCCCACTGTGCACCCACCTCCTTATCTTAACAGAAAATGGGCACCTTTGAACCAGGTAGGCTCGGACGTGAGAATACCAAGCAACTATAAGGACAGAAGTAAGGGGCAATGTTTAAATAAAAGGATTAAATAAAGGAATGAGTTTGCATCCAGCCCTGTGTCAAGCGTATACCTCCAAAGCAGGATACTGAAAGAGTCTACTTCCAGGAAATTGATCAGACAAAGACGAAAGACCTACAGATACTGACAATTAGGATTCTTTAAGCAAATGTCCAGGTCCTACCTATACCTCAACTTCCAGATTTTTTGTCTTAATCGTGTGTGCACACACAAACCACAAACTACCATACAGAAGATAAGAAGGAAATAGAGGACTTCTTTTTTTTATTTTTTTATTTTTTTTTTAAGAGAGTCTCATTCTGTTGCCCAGGCTGGAGTACAGTGACGAGATCTCGGCTCACTACAAACTTCCCTTCCTGGGCTCAGGTGATCCTCCCACCTCAGCCTCCTGAGTAGCTGGGATTATAGGCATGCACCACCATGCCTGGTTTTTCTGTTTTTTTGTTTGTTTATTGTTTATTTTTTTTACTTTATTTTTTTTGTATTTTTAGTAGAGACAGGGTTTCACCGTGTTGGTCAGGCTGGTCTTGAACTCCTGGTTTCAAGTGATCCACCCACCTTGGCTTCCCAAAGTGCTAGGATTACAGGTGTGAGCCACTATGCCCAGCCAGAAATAGGAAACTTAATAAATCAATCAGAGCTAATAGAAATACAAAACACTTGGCCGGGCGCGGTGGCTCACGCCTGTAATTCCAGCACTTTGGGAGGCTGAGGCGAGCGGATCACAAGGTCAGGAGATCGAGACCATCCTGGCTAACATGATGAAACCCCGTCTCTACTAAAAATACAAAAAATTAGCCGGGCGCGGTGGCGGGCGCCTGTGGTCCCAGCTACTCAGGAAGCTGAGGCAGGAGAATGGTGTGGGCCTGGGAGACGGAGCTTACAGTGAGCCGAGATCACGCCACTGCACTCCAGCCTGGGTGACAGAGCAAGACTCCGTCTCAAAAAAAAAAAAAAGAAATACAAAACACTCTATCTAACAACAGCATACAGATGCTTCTCAAGTGCACATGGGACATTGTTTAGGATAGACCATATGTTGGGCTACAAGTGCCAATAGATTTAAGAGACAGACATACAAAGTAGTTTCTCTGACTATACCAGGATGAAGTTAGAAATCAATAACAGAAGGAAAACAGGAAAATTCACAAATTTGTGGAAATTAAGCAATACACTCTTAACCAATAGGTCAAAGAAGAAGTCACAAGAGAAATTAGAAAATTAGAAACAAATAAGCCAGGCGTGGTGGCTCACGTCTGTAATCCCAGCTCTTGGGGAGGCCGAGGTGGGCAGATTACTTGAGATAAGGAGGTGGAGACCAGCCTGGCCAACATGGTGAAACCCTGTCTCTACTAAAAATATAAAAATTAGCCGGGTGTGGTAATGGGCACCTGTAATCCCAGCTACTCAGGAGGCTGAGGCAGGAGAATCACTTGAACCAGGGAGGCAGAGGTTGCAGTGAGCTAAGATCATGCCACTGCACTCTAGCCTGAGTGACAGAATAAGACTCCATCTAAAAAAAAAAAAAATAGAAACAAAAAATGAAAGCACAACATACCAAAACTAACGGGATACAGCTAAAGCAGTGCCAAGAGGGAAATTTATGTGTAAATGTTTATATTAAGAAAGATCTCGCCGGGCGTGGTGGTTCACGCCTGTAATCCCTGCACTTTGGGAGGCCAAGGCGGGTGGATCACAAGGTCAGGAGATCGAGATTATCCTGGCCAACATGGTGAAACCCTGTCTCTACTAAAAATACAAAAATTAGCTGGGTGTGGTAGCACATGCCGGTAGTCCCAGCTACTTGGGAGGCTGAGACAGGAGAATTGCTTGAACCCAGGAAGCGGAGGTTGTAGTGAGCTGAGATTAGAGCACTGTACTCTAGCCTGGTAACAGAGTGAGACTCTGTCTCAAAA
>NW_012107697.1:1403240-1408889 GCF_000951045.1 Mandrillus leucophaeus | reverse complement strand
TTCAAATAATCTACAACTTAAGGAACTAGGAAAAGAAGAGTAAAACTGGAAAAAAAAACCAAAAACCAAAAAACAAAAACCCAAAGCTAACAGAAGAAAGGAAATAAAGATTAAAGCAGAGTCTCATGGTTTGAAAGCCGGCTCAGCAGCAGAACAATAGAACAGGTAGAGGTTTTTGACGCCAGTCCCTGGCATTTGGATGGCATTTCTGGACCCACTGGGGCCATGGGGAACTTGCCACCCTACAGGGAAGGTCACAGGCCTGTCTGCCTTCACCATCTGCTGACTGTATAGCCCCCAGGCCCTTGAGTGAACATAAGCGGTAGTCACATAGTAGATACAAGGGCCTTAGGCGAGACTCAGTGCTGTGCTGGCTTCAGGTCTCACCCAGTGAAGTACCAGTGGCGGTGGCCAGAGGGGTTCTTATGTCACCCCACCCCCGGCTCCAGGTGGCCCACCACACAGAGAGAGAGACTCCATTTGTTTGGGAGAAAGTAAGAGTCTTTGGTAATACAGATAATTCTGGATTTTATCCAACACCACCAAGGCAGTACCTCTATGAGTCTGCAATAACCAGAGTGTTATTGAGCTTGGGGTGATCCCTCCTGCAGAGACTGCTTAGATCACAACATCAAAGTCCTTTTGAATACCTGGAAAGTCTTTCCAAGAAGGATGGGTACAAATAAGCCTAGACTGTGAAGACTATGATAAATACCTGCCTCTTGAATGCCCAGACACTGACGAATATCTACAAGCATCAACACCATTCAGGAAGACATGACGTCACCAAACAAACTAAATAAGGCACTAGAGACCAATCTTGGGGAGAGAGAGGTATGTGACCTTTCAGACAGAGAAGTCAAAATAGCTGTTTTGAGGAAACTCAAATCAAGATAACACAAAGAAGGAATCCAGAATTCTATCAGATAAATTGAACCAAGAGGATTGAAATAATTTAAAAGAATCAAGCAGAAATTCTAGAGTTGAAAAATGCAATTAACATATTGAAGAACACATCGGAGTTTTTTTTTGAGACAGAGTCTCACTCTGTTGCCCAGGTTGGAGTGCAATGGTGTGATCCCATGACTCACTGCAACCTCCACCTCCTGTGTTCAAGCAATTCTTGTGCCTCAGCGTCCCAGGTAGCTGGGATTACAGGCATGTGCCACCACACTTGGCTAATTTTCTGTGTTTTTAGTAGAGACTGTTTTGCCATGTTTGCCAAGCTGGTCTGGAACTCCTGGCCTCAAGTGATCTACCTGCCTTGGCCTCCTAAAGTGTTGGAATTACAGGCATGAGCTACCATATGTGGCCCATGCATAAGAGTCTTTTAATAGCAGAATTGATCAAGCAGAAGAATTAGTGAACTGAAGACAGGCTCTTTGAAAATACACAGTCTGGGCTGGGCATGGTGGCTCACGCCTGTAATCCCAGCACTTTAGGAGGCCAAGACAGGTGTATCACTTGAGTTCAGGAGTTTGAGACCAGCCTGGCCAACATGGTGAAACCCCATCTCTACTAAAAATACAAAACTTAGCTGAGCATGGTGGCGGACACCTGTAGTCCCAGCTACTTGGGCGGTTGATGCAGGAGAATTGTTAGATCCCAGGAAGTGGGTTGCAGTGAGCTGAGATCACACCATTGCACAGTAGCCTGGGCAACAGAGTGAGACTCTGTCTCAAAAAACAAAACAAAACAAAATAGTCAGAGGAGATGAAAGAAAATAGAATAAAAAAGAATGAGGCATGCCTACAAGATCTAGAAAATTGCCTCAAAAGGGCAAATCTAAGAGTTACTAGCCTTAAAGAGGTGGTAGAGAAAAAAATGGGGTAGTAAGTTTATTCAAAGGGATAACAGAAAATTTCCCAAGCCTAGAGAAAGGTATCAGTATCCAAGTACAAGAAGGTTAAAGAATACCAAGCAGATTTAACCCAAAGACTACCTCAAGGCATTTAATAATCAAACACCTAAAGGTCAAGGATAAGGAAAGGATCCTAAAAGCAGCAAGAGAAATGAAACATACAAAGAAGTCCAATACATCTGGCAGCAGACCTCTCAGTGGAAGCCTTACAAGCCAGGAGAGAATGGCTTGACATATTTAAAGTGCTGAAGGAAAAAAACTTTTACCCTAGAGTAGCATATCTGGTGAAAATGTCCTTCAGACATGAAGGAGAAATAAAGACTTTTCCAGACAAAAGGTGAAGGATTTCACCAACACCAGACCTGTCCTACAAGCAGTGCTAAAGGACATTAATGAGCAATAAGAAATCATCTGAAGGTACAAAATTTACTGGACACAAGAAAAGGACATTAATGAGCAATAAGAAATCATCCGAAGGTACAAAATTTACTGGTAATAGTAAGTACACAGAAAAAAACAGAATATTATAACCTCGTAACTATACTGTATAAACTACTTGTATCTGAAGTAGAAAGACAAAAAGATGAACCAATGAAAAATAGTAACTACAACAACTTTTCAAGACATAGCACAAGATATAAATAGAATCAACAAAAAGTAAAAAGCAGGGATACAAACTTAAGGTGTAGAGTTTTTATTAGTTTTCTTTTTGCTTTTTTGCTTATGCAAACAGTGTTGTTGTTCTCAGATTAAAATAATGAATTACAAGATATTATTTGCGGCCAGGCGCGGTGGCTCACGCTTGTAATCCCAGCACTTTGGGAGGCCAAGGCGGGTGGATCACTTAAGGTCAGGAGTTTGAGACCAGCTTGGCCAACATGGTGAAACCCTGTCTCTACTAAAAATACAAAATTAGCCGGGTATGGTGGTATGCGCCTGTAGTCCCAGCTACTCGGGAGGCTGAGGCAGGAGAATCACTTGAACCTGGGAAGCAGAGGTTACAGTGAGCGGAGATTGCACCACCACACTCCAGCCTGGGTGACAGAGCGAGACTCCATCTCAAAAAAACAAACAAAACAAAACAAAACAAGATAGTATTTGCAAGCCTCATGGTAACCTCAAATCAACAAACACACAATGGAAACAAAAAATAAAAAGTGAGAAATTAAATCATATCAGAGAAAGTTACCTTCGCTAAAAGAAAAACAGGAAGGAAGGAAAGAAGGAAGAGAAGGCCAGAAAACAAATAACAAAATGGCAGCAGTAAGTCTTTACTGATCAATATTAACATTGAATGTAAATGGACTAAACTCTCCAATCAAAAGACACAGAGTGGTTGAATGCATAAAAAATACAAGACCCAATGATCTGTTGCCTACAGGAAACACACTTCACCTAAAAAGACACATAGACATAAAATAAAGGGATGGAAAAAGATATTCCATGCCAGTGGAAACCAAAAAAAGTGCAGTAGCTATGCCTCTTTAAGAAAAAATAGATTACAGACAAAAACTATAAGAAGAGACAAGAAAGGTTACTGTATCATAATAAAGGGATCAATTTGGCAACAGGGTATAACAATTGTAAATATATATGTACCCAACACTGGAGCACCCAGATATAGAAAGCAAATATTATTAGAGCTAAAGAAAGAGATAGACTCCAATGCAATAATAGCTGAAGACTTCAACACCCCACTTTCAGCAGAGACAAATCTTCCAGACAGAAAATAAACAAAGAAACACCAGACTTAATTTGCCCTATTAACCAAATGGACTTAATATATATTGAGAGAACACTTCAGCCAACAACTGCAGAATACACATTCTTCTCTTCAGCATGTGAATATTCTTAAGGGTAGACCATATGTTAGATCACAAAAGTCCTAAAACTGGAAGTCAAAAATTGAAGTAATATCAAGCATTTTCTGTAACCACAATGGAATAAAACCAGAAATAAATAACAAGAATTTTGGAAACTATACAAATACATGGAAATTTAAAAATATGTTCCTAAATGACCAGTGGGTCAATGAAGAAATTAAGAAGGAAATTGAAAAATTTCTTTAAGCAAATGACAATGGAAACACAGCATGCCAAAACCTATGGAGAACAGTGAAAGCAGTAGTAAGAAGGAAGATTATAGCTATATGTGCCTACATCAAAAAAGAAGAAAGACTTCAAATAAACAACCAAACAATGCATCTTAAAGAACTAGAAAAGCAACAGCAAGCCAGACCCAGTTTTAGTAGGAGAAAAGAAACAATAAAGATCACAGCAGAAATAAATAAAATTGAAATGAATAAAATAATACAAAAGATCGATGAAACAAAAAGTTGGGGTTTTCTGGTTGTTGTCTTTTTTTGAGACGGAATCTCACTTTTGTCACCCAGGCTGGAGTGCAATGGCACAATCTCGGATCACTCCAACCTCCGCCTCCTGGGCTCAAGTGATTTTCCTGCCTCAGCCTCCCAAGTAGCTGAGATTACAGGTGCCCAACACCATGCCCAGCTAATTTTTTTGTATTTTTAGTAGAGATGGGGTTTCACCATGTTGGCCAGGCTGGTCTCGAACTCCTGACCTCAGGTGATCTGCCCGCCTTGGCCTCCCAAAGTGCTGGGATTACAGGTGTGAGCCACCATGCCCGGCCTGTTTTTATTTTTTTATTTTTATTTTATTTTTTTAAGTTAAAATTGGCAAAACTTTAGCCAGACTAAGAAAAAAAGGGAGAAAACTCAGATAAAATCAGAGATGAAAAAGGAGACATTATGGCTGGGCGCGATGGCTCACGCCTGTAATCCCAGCACTTTGGGAGCCTGAGGAGGTCAGATCACCTGAGGTTAGGCATTTGAGACCAGCCTGGCCAACATGGTGAAACCCCATCTCTACTAAAAATACAAAAATTAGCCAGGCGTGGTGGTGGGCACCTATAATCCCAGCTACTCGGAAGGCTGAGGCAGGAGAATCCCGTGAACCCAGGAGGCAGGGGTTGCCACTGCACTCCAGCCTGGGCAACAAGAACAAAACTCCATCTCAAAAAGAAAGAAAAAAGAGACATGACATTACAATACTTCAGAAATTCAAAGGACCTTTAGTGGCTACTATGAGCAATTATATGCCAAGAAATTGGAAAATCTAGAAGAAATGGATACATTCCTAGACACATACACCCTACCAAGATTCAGCCATAAAGAAATCCAAAAGCTGAACAGGCCAATAACAAGGAACAACATGGAAGCCGGAATAAAAAGTCTTTCTGGCCGGGCGCGGTGGCTCAGGTCTGTAATCCCAGCACTCCGGGCGGCCAAGGCGGCGCACACCTGTAATCTTGTTTACAATAGTCGAAAGGCGGAAACAACCCAAATGTCCATTGAGAGATAAACAGATAAACAAAATGTGTATATGTAAGGAATGGAACGCTATTCACCCTTAAAAATGAACAAAATTCTGACACGTGCGACAACATGGATGCTTTATTTTTTTTTTTTGAGACAGAGTTTTGCTCTTGTCACCCAGGTTGGAGTGCAGTGGCGTGATCTTAGCTCACTGCAACCTCCACCTCCCAGGTTCTCGTGATCCGCCCGCCTCAGCCTCCCAAAGTGCTGGGATTACAGGCGCGAACCACTACAGCTGGCCAACATTTCTCAACAGAAGACATACAAATGGCTCTTTCCCATCTTGCAAGATGGTGGGTGAAAAAGTTGAGAAGCCAGATACTAAAGAGAAGAAACCCGAAGCCAAGAAGGCTGATGCTGGTGGCAAGGTGAAAAAGGGTAACCTCAAGGCTAA
>NW_012107697.1:1395361-1401918 GCF_000951045.1 Mandrillus leucophaeus | reverse complement strand
AATTACAGATATTGATGAGGATGAGGAGAAAAGGGAACTCTTATACTCTTATATTGGTGGGAATGTAAACTAGTACAACCACTATGGAAAACTGTATGGGGATTCTCTCTTTTCTTTGGAGACAGGGTCTCACTCTGTGGCTCAGGCTGGAGTGCAGTGGGGTGATCTCAGTCACTGCAGCTTCCGCCTCCTGGGCTCAAGTGATCCTCTTGCCTCAGCCTCCCAAGTAGCTGGCACTACAGGTACACGCCACCACGCCCGGCTAATTTTTGTGTTTTTGTAGAGATGGGAGTCTCACCATGTTGCCCAGGCTGGTCTTGAACTCCTGGGTTCAAGCGATCCACCTGCCTCAGCCTCCCAAAGTGCTAGGATTACAGGTACGAGTCACCACACCCGGCCTGTGATTTCTCAAAAAACTAAAAATAGAATTACCATTCAATCCAGCAATCCTACTTCCGGGTATCTCCAAAAAGGAGATCAAAATATCAAAGAGACACCTGCACCTGCATGTGTATTGCTGCACAATTCACAATAGCAAATATGCAGAATCAACCTAAGTGACCATCAATTGATGAATGGGTAAAGAAAATGTGGGATAAAGAAAAGAAGTGAGTTAAAGGGTACAAACATATAGTTAGTAGGAATAAATTCAATGCTTGATAGCAGAGTGGGGTGAGTATAGTTAACAAAAGTGTATTGTACTTGGGTAATGGACACCTTGAATATCCTAACCTGATCACTACATATTATACACGTCACACCAGCCTGGGCAATAGAGTGAGACCCTGTCTCTACACATTTTTTTCTTTTTTTTAAGGACGGAGTCTTGCTCTGTCACCCAGGTTGTAGTGCATTGGCGTGATCTCGGCTCACTGCTATCTCTGCCTCCTGGGTTCCAGCAATTCTTCTGCCTCAGTCTCCCGAGTAGCTGGGACCACAGGTGCATGCCGCCATGCCCGGCTAATTTTTTTGTATTTTAGTAGAGATGGAGTTTCACTGTGTTGCCCAGGCTGGTCTCAAACTCCTGCGCTCAGGCAATCCACCCGCCTCGGCCTCCCAAAGTGCTAGGATTACAGGCGTAAACCACCGTGTCCAGTCCCCCCAGATATTTTTTAATTAGCTGAGCACAATGGCACACACCTGCAGTTCCAACTACTCATGAGGCTGAGGTGGGAGGATCCCTTAAACACAGGAGTTCAAGGCTGCAGTGAGCTATGACTGCACCACTGCACTCCAGCCTGAGTGACAGAGCAAGACACACACACGCGTGCTCTCTCGAGCTCTCTCTCTGTATATACACATACATACATATATATGTAACAAAATTTCAGTGAACCTCATAACTTTGTACCAAACAAAATCATAGCCCAGTCTGAGCCTTCTGTTCGCATGGGCAGGACAAAGGGGCTCAGCATACTTTAGCCCAGTCCTGAGGTGGGAAGCAGCAGCTGAGTGGTATGGACCAAGTGAGAATGAGATGCTGGTTATAGCCAAGAGCCCCCCACTCAGCACTCCTGAAATAGAAGATGCCAATCCTGCCACTGGGAACAGTGTAATTAAAGAAATATTATTCATTTTTCTGAAGCAAATTTGGTAATGTCAGAGCTGAGTGGTGGATACACAGGTGCTTGCCATATTTTTTTCCACTGTGAGACTGGAAAACTTCATTTAAAAAACATATTAGAAGAAGGCTGGGTGCACTGGCTCACACCTGTACTCCCAGCACTTTGGGAGGCCAAGGTGGGCGGATCACTTGAGGTCGGGAGTTCGAGACCAGTCTGGCCAACATGGTGAAACCCCATCTCTACTAAAAATATAAAAATTAGCTGGGCATGGTGGTAGGCGCCTATAGTCCCAGCTACTTGGGAGGCTGAGGCAGGAGAATCAAATGAATCTGGAAGGCGGAGGTTGTAGTGAGCCAAGATCGCACCCCTGCACTCCAGCCTGGGTGATACAGTGAGGCTCCATCTCAAACAAAACAAAATAAAACAAAACCAAAAATATATTAATAGAAGAAATGAAGCAGAGGTATGTAAATTAATTCAGTCAAGTTTATTAAACTTACTGTGTGCTCAGCACTGTCCTAGGCAGTAACATGAAAAACATTACAAAAGAAGATCTCAACAAGGGAAAAATATATTCTGTACTATATTAATTTCCAATCATTTATAGGTCGCCTTTTAAAACGTTCTTAGGTTGTTTTGGGGTATGTGGTCTCCTCCTTTCTCCATGTCCCCCTAAAGCTTCCACACTGTTGAACTATGTGTCTGTGGCGAACATCCTCTAGGAAGGGCACCTTCCTGCTGATGGGGCAACCAGGGGTTGGTCAGGGCTGGGGTCCCATGGTGGAGGAGACATGCTGAGAGGAAAACCATCAATCCCGAGAGCTCAGGACACTCACAGTGAATCACAGAAGGCCAAATGTGGGGAAGCCACAAAGAGGGCTCTGGGCCCCTCACTCACCCCCTCCCCTAGGGGATGTGCTTAAAGTGCTAACACTGTAATAAAATGATGCACAGCTACAAGCCATCCTGGGTGCTACTAGACTCATCGCCTGCCTCTTCCTCCCTGACTTGTGCTAATACTGAGCGGTGGCACAGGCCAGTAGAAAAGTCTAGTGCCCAGCGAAGTAGTAGAGAAGGTCCAACATGTAACCTAGAATTCTCTGGAGGAGGGGGCAGACAAGAGCAGAGAGGTGTGCAGCAAAAAAGACTTGTGCTTGGCCAGTGCCCCTGGGCCAGGGGTTGGTTCCTGTACAAAGGGCAATTTGGTTCTACATAGCTAGCAGGGTCTTCAATTTTACCTGAGGGAACAAGGATACATAGCATAGGAAGGAGGAAAATCCATGCAGGGCCCTCCCTGTCCCCACACAGGCACGCCCCCATGCCTACTGTACAAGGTGCTGTGGAGTACTGGGGTGGGCATACAGTGGGCCATGACACACTGGGATGCTGGATGACATCTGAACACCCCTGGCCAAAGAGCTCCCTCTGGAAGGGCCCAGTCATCACATGCAGGGCCCGCCCTGAGTCAGCATGAGGGGCTTAGGTCCAATTGGTAGCCTTGCCAAAGATACCTGTGCCCCTGTGGGTTACTGCCCAGTGAAATGCATCACATGCATGACATAGAGGGCACCCCAGCCAGGAGGGCAAGCAAAAGTGGCAGTGGCATGACCTCTTCACGTTGGTGACACAGCTAGGCAGAGGATGCCTTGGAGGAATGGGAGGGTGCCCAGAGGCCAAGAGAATACTCCTGTCTCGCCCTCGGCTCAAAGCCAGATCTCATCACTGCTCACGCTGGACACTCGATAGATATAGCCCAGCATTGGGAGGCGGATGAAACCTGCAGGATCAAAGAAGCCCGCAGGGACTCAGTAACGCTTGTTCCTTGGAATTTGGGACAGCCCTCTCTGCCTCCTGGGCACTTGGAGGCCTTCGGCATAAGCACAGGGCTGGGGGGCAGAGGAGGAGGGTGGCAGGCCCCTTCCCCAGTACCTCGGCTGGTGAGGAGGCCGCCGGGCTCCGGGTCCAGAAGCTCTGGCCGGCTGTTGTCCTGAGCCATCTGCCGGTCTGCTGGTTTCACTGCTGGTTGACAAAGAGGGCAGTGTTCAGGAACAGGAGTGTGCCTGATGGGGCCTCGCCCCTCCCAAGCACCAAGCTCTCTTTTTCTCAGAAGCACTTCTGGAGATTAAGCAGAGGCAAAGAGCAGGGCCCTAGATATACCTCTGGAATCTGGAGTGAGGTCATTGAGCTGAAGGTTGGACGGAAGGGACATGTTCTCCCGTGGCAGGCGCACGTTGTTGAGTTTTAGGTTGTTGGAGTCACTACAGGGAGGATAAAGGTCGGGATGGATATGCGTCCCAGCACAGGCACTCATGGCTGCCTCTACCAGAAACCCCAGGCTCCCTCCTGTCCCCATCCTGCATTTCGGTTAGGCTTGTCCACCCAGCCCCAGGAAGAATTACCTTGATATAAGAGATGGGCACCGGGAGGGGCCTGCGGAGAATGAAACCATGTCCCTAATTCTCAACATGCCCTCCCACGCTGGGCTCTCCTCCTACCCTTTCAGAGCCAGGACCCTCAGGCAAGGGGTCTCTCAAATGCCCAGGCTTGGCCCTGGGGGCAGAGATTGGGTTCCCAGTGCCTGACCCTGCTACCTGGGATGCATGTCACCCTACCCATGGCCACACCCTGGAAGTGCTCTGCCACCGTCAGAGACGACTGGTTCTGCCCAGCTGCACTTGCTGTCCTGGCTGCTGCTCAGCCTGACCTCATCCCCACTGCCCCCAGTGTCCCTGGCCTACCTTTGGTTTTCTTCTCTTTCCTACAGACCAGGCAGGCCACCAAGGTGCTGAACCCCACGAGGGTGCCCAGGGCAAGCCCAGCAGCCACAACAATGCCCAGCAGTGGTACTTCCACCCGGGTAGCCAGAAGCCCTGGAGGATGTCCTCTGGTTAGGTCCCAAGTGGGCAGTGCCCCAACCCCAACACGCCATAGGTACTGCTCTGCCCTCCTTGCCCACGGTGGCTGGGAACAGTTCATCCACAAGACCAACTCACAGGGAAAAAAGTACTCCCATTTCTGTATGGGGATGTGGACCCCTGCACCCACCTGAGGCTTTGCTGGGCCAGTTGCTGGCCATGCTCACCTGGGGCTGGAAGTGAGGCACTGGTGACACCCACATCATTGGTGGCCACCACCGAGAGGTTGTGCGCCAGGCTGCGGAGCTGCAGCTGTACTGTATGGTTGGTGAGCCAGGGGTAGTTCTGCGCATCCAGCACCAGGAAGTCAGAGGTGTTGACAGTCACTGGCCCATCCTGGTCGATCCAGGTGACATTGGCAGGCGGGTTGGCACGCACAAGGGCAAACAGGACAACCAGGAGGCCTGGGCCCTGAGCTTCCTGGTACTTGGCGCCGACTTGGGCAATCTCTGGCTTGACTGGTGCAAAGCAGAGGCCAATATGCTCTCACCACAGCCCCTTATACTTCTGGCCCTTTCTTCCCAAACCCAGATGGGAGCCAGGGGCCTGGGCCTCTCCTCAGAGGGCATGCTGAGGAACAGGATGGCTGGGTCTGCCAGACAGGCAGCATTTCGTAGTGATTATGAGTGTAAATACTAGAGCCAAATGCCCAGATATGAATCCTGGCTCTGCTTCTTACCAGCGGGATCATCACCCTGGGCGGATTGCTTAACCTCTTTCTGCCTCAGTTTTCTTATTTGTAAAATGGTGACAAAAATAGTAATGACCTCATGGGATTATTCAGAGGATAAAATGAGTTCATATTTGCAAAGTGCTTAAGTGTCTGCTAAATGCCCTGTGGACCACCTGCCTGGTGGGTGCTGGGGGGTCCCTGGGCAGAGAACCTCTCTCCCTGCCCACCTCAGGGTCACTCACATTGCACATTGAGGATGACAGAGGCGTTGGCTGATCCGCCACTGCTGGGGTCCTGCAGGGAGCAGTTGAGCTCATGCTGGGCCCGGTGGGCAGTGACAGTGAAGGTGCTGGTGCCTCCAGAGAAGGCCTCCCCTCCCACGCTCAGCAGTCTTGAGGTGCTGGCCTCCTGCAGCTGTCCATCCAGATACCAGGCCAATCTGGGGGTGCCAGGCCCCCCTGCCACCCGGCAGGTGAAGGCGTGGCGTTCATTCTCCCGAAGCGCCCGCTCAGCCCAGGTCTGACCATCTATTTGTGGCGCCAACTCCCCCCAACCTGGAACACAGCAGGGGGCCTCTGGGAAGGGTTCAGGCAGGGTTGGTACTGTGCTGTGACCAGGAATTGCCCCAGTGAGAGGAGCAGCAGGCCAAGGGAAAGGGCGCCTGAGTCCTCTCACCAGGGACTGGCTGGTTGGACCTAGGTAGGTGGGTGAAGGGAACAGGGGCTCCAGGGGTTCGGGCCTGAAGTAGGTACCCAAACAGAAGAGCAGACAGAGGAGAGAGGGGGCTTTGGACCCCAGAAGGACTTGGTCAACGACTGAACAGGGGTGTACCTGAGCTCAGAAGGGCTGGCAGGAGCAGCAGTGTGTGCCGGAGGGTGGCTGGGCCTGGAGGCAGCGCCATGGTGGCCCGGGCCTGGGCCCCAGGCTGCTGAGAGAAGGGGGCGGGCCTCCGTGTCAGCCAGGTGACAGCAGGTAGGTCTAGCAATTGCTCCAGGAATTTACTCTCCAGAAACAAAAAGAACCATGTACAGAGACACAAATATAGACCAGCCCCCAGTGGCGAAGGCACGGACACGAAGGGCAAAGCCCAAAGGTACAGACCCACCCAGCAGACACCTGGACATCCTGCAGGTGCAGAACCGAGCACTGACTCCAGGCTACAATACAAACAGACACACGCCCGCAGATACGCAGAAGCAACCAGCATCCGTGCAACCACACCTTGCACACACGCACACTCACACACACTCATACTCCGTCTCCACGCGCCCCTCCCCCAAAGGAATCGCCTTTCTCCCGATCCCATCCTCTCTCCTGCCCTGTTCCCTCTCCCATCCCTCGCACTACGCCCCCTTTCCTGGTGTTGGTGGCTCCGGCGGATGTGGGCGGAAGAGGAGGGGGTTG
>NW_012107697.1:1382906-1394511 GCF_000951045.1 Mandrillus leucophaeus | reverse complement strand
AGCCCCAGCCCGCCTGCTGCCGCGCGGATCACCGTGGTCCTCGCGGCTCCCGGGCGTGGCCATTTACAACCCGCCTCGCACCTGCTAGAGGTAGGGATCGTTATCCCCATTACACAGACGAAGCCTGTGGAAGAGTTGAGAGGACTGGCCCAGGGCTGTACAGCCAAGCCACTTAGTGGCAGAGCTGGGACTGAAGTCCAGGTCTCGCCTTGTTCCTGTTATTTTCCACCGCTAATATACGAAAACATGAACGTTGCGGGATTCTGAATGGTCACTATGTTTATGAGTCTGGCCCACTGCCCGGGCAAGTAGCAGCCAATTTATTCCACACCTGTTATTAAGCATCCACTGTGGGCCAGGTGACTGACTCTGAATGTCAGGGTTCAAAAAAATAGTATTAACTGCACAGTCATTTCTTACAAGTACAATCAAGACAGTTTCTCATTGTTTTCCTTTTGAGGGCCCTTTTCTCTTTTCCATTGCTTGCTTTAGAACACATTCTCTCTCCCCTATATCCTGGACTGGTTGCCTTTCGTTATTCTTTGGTTATCTCCATGTATCTAATTTCCTTGGTCCTGGAGCCAGAGCTGGCCTGCATCGTTTTTATTTTTATTATTCTTGTAAAATACTTGGGTTGGGCCTCAGAACTCTGAACTCAGAACCTCAGGCAGCCAGCCACCTTCTTAAGTCCATCAGGCTGGCTTCTTTCGGACTCGGCTTCAATTCACTCATGTTCTCTAGTCTCCTAAAGAACCCGAGCCTCCGGAGAAGCGCTCAGATTGCAGTACTCCTTGGTTTCCCTCAGAGGAGCTGGTCTGGAGGAATCTCTAGTTGGAAGCACCTCTGCATCTCCCTGGGGTTGTCGTCTGCAGGCTGTCTCCAGCGATCTGGGGCAGATAACCCTGGAAAGGGGCCCTTGGGAGGTTCCCATTGTTCTTGGAGTGGGCTCAAAACTCCCTAGCCTGGCATTGCTGGTTCTGGGAGCACCTGCGTCACCACTGCTCCTAACAGTCAAGTAGTACTAGGTTTCCGTGGTTTATACCTTCACATTAGCCTCATCTTTGGTCCCCAGTGTGGTCCCATTGTCTCCACTTAATTAGAATAACCTGAATGCAGCAGGAGTTTGATCCAGTCACTCTCCTGTTAAAATCCTTGAGTGATCCCCCATGTTTTCAAGACAGTGCAGTCTCAGCCTAATACTCCCAAGCTGTTCATCAGGCCCTTGCCCACGGCTCCAGGCTCAGCTCTCCATCCCTCCTCCACTCCCTGCTCCACCCAGCCTGAAGACCTGAAGCTCTCTGTACTTGTGCCTGCTTTTTGGACCTCTACAGACTACCTTCTCCACTCACCAACTAACTCATCCTTTAAAACTCGCCCTTCAGGAACAGGTCCCACGCTGACCCTTCTCAAACTTGTTTTGCTGGTCTCAGAATTATGTGTCTGTTCTGCCCCCTGGAGTGGGAGCGTTCTGAGGAGCAGTATCATGTGGCGATTAAGAGCACACACTCTGGAGCCCTACCACCTGGTTCACATCTCAGCTCTGCTGCTACCTGACTGTATGATAGTGGGCAAGTTACTTAGCCTCTCCATGCTTCAGTTTCTTCATCTATAAACTGGGGATGACAATGGTACCTACTTTTTAGGGTTGTTGTGAGGATTGATTTACTAGTTTATATGTAAAGTGATTAATGCCTGGTACATAGTGACTGCTCTATGAATGTTGGCGATTCATATACCCTTTATCTCAGTGTCCTCAGCACCAACCTACTGCCACATTGTAGGCTCTCATTAACTGTTCCTTAATGGAATGCAGTCTTTTCTGAATTTCACATTAGCCCCATGATATTAGCAGGGCCCCAATACATCTCCTACCTTATAGGTAAGAAGGCAGGCTCCAGAGGGGTTTAGCAAGGCCACCCCAGCCCCACAGCCACTTCATTTCTGGTCTGTGCCCTCCCGTGGGCCCTTTTGCAGAGGATACAGGGCATCTCCCCTTACCTGCCACATCTCCTTGGAGTCGCCGGGCCTGGGCACGGTTGTTGTAGGCTGAAGCCCTCTCAGGCAGCAGGCAGATGGCTTGGCCAAACCTCTCCAGGGCTGTGCTGAGGTCCCCAGCCTCTGCTGCCATCACCCCCTGCAGCTCCAGGGCCTTGGACTGTTCCAGCTGTGCTTGAGGGAAAACTTCATCTGGGCCAGGGAAGGAGCCAGGAGGGGCCAGGTGTGCAGTTGGTAGCAAGAAGAAAAAGCCACCTCAGGCTTTGGAATTCTGAGATCTGAGACAGAGCTGACTGGGAATGGGTCACAGCAGGGGTCAGCTGCAGTGTTCGGGGTAGGGGGAGATGAGGTCACTAAGGCTGGGAGTTAGCATTGCCTGAGTTCCAAGGGACCTGGAAAGGGGCTTTGGTTGGTTCCCCATTGCCAAGAGAATGAAGCCCAAACTCCTCAATCTGTTAAAGCACTTGCTCCAGGTCACACAGGCCATACATTGCAGAGCTTGGATTTGAACCCAGGTCATTCTGGCTCCTGTCTGCATTTTACTCTACTACACTGCCTTTTATGCAAAGGCCACCATGACATTCCCAGATCATGAACATCACTTCTTATGTATCCCTTAGCATTTCGGCCTGAGTTAGTAAGGTGTAGGCTTTAATCCTCAGAAACAAAGGATATCAAAAACTTCTTCATTAGGGACTAATGGAAAAGCCAGTGAACACACTCACTGCAGAAGAGTTAGCTTGGAGCTTGGCTTGTGACAGTGTTTAACGGATACTAGTTGTGCTTGCTATATTGGAACCACTCAACTGAGCAACCATGCCCTGCCTTACTTCAGTCTTCCGTTCTGGTGGTGGTATTCTCTGTTATGACAAAAATATGAGAGTTTAACATCACCTGACAGTTAAGTTTGGATCATACAATCAATTAAGTGTAAGTTCAGAGGCCTGAGAGCTGATGGATTGAGAGACAAACCCCGGCTTACTCCTCTTGGCAGGACGTCTCTTACCAAACCCCCATCAGTGCACTAAGGAGCAGCCAACCTCTCTGATTCCAATCTCAATCATAATCATGGAACAAGGGGCCTTATAAGACCACTACCTCTGCCACCTCGGGAGGCCAGCAGGCCAGCCTATGTGCAGAGCTACACTTCAGATCAAATGCCCACCTTCTTTTCGTTCTTCCTTTTCTGCTTCCTCTCCGAGGTCCAGTCCAAAAATGTCTCCAAATGGGGTGTCAGGGTTGAAGATGGCCTGCAGCACTGCCCGATCATTTGGAGTCCCCATGGTGCCCAACTCCAAAATCCCAAAAGGTGACTCCGGATGAGAGAAGAGGGAGGGACGTGGTGAGGGTGGAGCCTCCAGCAGGAAGTTGATCTGAAAGGATGAGGACCACCCCTTCATGAGGAGTCTCTCCCTGTCCTTGGCCCTTAGCATTTGCTCAACCTGTGGCCTGGAGGGTTGGCCCTGGCTTGGCAGACTATTTGGTTACTTCTCTACTGCCTCTGCCCCCAGGAGAAACAGTAAACAAATCCAGCTTCAGCCTTAAGGTGGAGTGCAGCTAAGAGAAGGTGCTCTCCAGCTTCTCCCTGAAATGCTTTGTTTATTATATTCACAGTTGAGGAGAAAATAGATAAAAATCACTACTTGACCTCCTTGGATAAAACAGGGGAGCTATGTAGAAGGTAAAGACCCTGTTCCTTTGTCCTCTTGACCCTGCCTCATATCCACAATTAATTAGGTCCTGAACGTACATCACTGATGAATAAAGGAAGAAAATACAGTCAAGAGAGCCAGTGTGGAGCGGACCTGAAGGTGGGCGACAGGGAATGATTTAGTGATGCCACCTTAAGACTGTGGAAGGTACTTTGTGACCAGGTCACAGGCCATGCCCCTCCCCCTTTTCTCCACCCTCTCCAACCAAAGCCAAAAGGAAGCTTAACCATGTGCAGCAATAAACTTGACATGTTTATTAATTAAACTATCACTTAAATAAAAAAAAGTGCATAGAAAATAAACATGTTTAAAAACTCCTTTTTTTTACAACTATGTACACTTTTTACTTTTACATTCAGTCTTTCGTAGAGAGCTTTCAGCATTATTATTTTTTGAACTATTAAAGTATTTTCCTTCATCCCTGTCACAGGGAGTTAACACTGATGGACTTTAGACACATTTTCCTTTTTTTTTTTTTTTTTCTCTTTTTCTCTAACCAGAAGCTTGGAAGAACACAAGGAAAAAAAAAAAAACAGATCTGTTATACATGATAAAGTTGTCAAAAAATGTCTTATTTCTAGAAAAGAAGCTTGTCATCTGTTGAGCTCTTGAAACAATTATTCAACTACCTGTATTTACTAAAGAGACTGTTAAAAGTTCAATAAAAGAAACACCACAATTCTATTTTCTTGGTTGAAAGACAGAACTAGAGTACCTCGGAACAAGATACCAGGAAAGCACAGAACACAATTTTCCCCTAAATGCAGGTGGTAACCCCAACATTCATAACCAAAAATAGAGAAACAAGGAGGACAGGTACTGACTGGCAACATTCATGGGCAGAAAAAAATCCAGGTGACACCATGTCTGCATTTTTCTCTAATCCGAGGAATGGACTATTCTACCATTCCTTTATGGTTAGAGGTTCCCCCCGTTGCGGGAATCAGAGGAAAGTGAGCCTGACATCTTCCTGCCGCTACTAGCAACTGTAACACAATCCTTATCTATAGTGTTAAGAGAATTAAAAGCCATGGACTGAACTAGGCTTTGTTACATGGTGCATTACTATATTAGTTCCTATATATATCATATTTATATTTATTTGAAAACCAAAACAAACAAAAAGTTGCAAGTTTCCAGAGTGTGTGACTTGACCAGCATTCATGATTCGGCACAGAACCATCTGCTCAATAACCTTGTATTGCTTTAAAATGAAGGAAATGAAACATAAAATTACACCCAGCCCTTTGCAATGACCCGCTTTTCCTTAAAAACAAAAACAACTTGATTTCTATTTAAAAAAAAAAAAAATCCCAAACCAAACTTAAAAAGTTAACATCTGACAAGGTTTTGACCTTTAGTATTTTCAGATATTTGATTGAACGTCAGTCCTTTAGAAAGATACATTCATTAGAAGATTTTTTTTTATTTTTGTGTGTGTGTTGTATTTTTTTTTCCTTTTTTTTTTTTTTTTTTTTTTTTAAATCAAGGGTTTTACATGGTGCTCTCTGTATTGGACGGTGTTTGACAGAGGCGAGCAGGGTGGCGGGCTGGGTTCCGGCAAAGGAGTCTGGTTGAAAACGTATAGCTGCCAGGGCTTCCCCCTTAATTCTTATTATTGGTCTAAAAACAGAGGGGCTGTGCGAGAGGTGGTGGGTGGCCAAGGAGGGAGCCAAGAGACCAAGTTCCGGCCAAAGGGTCAGCGCCATGCAGCTATTCTGGTTACACAGTTGTCACTGGCCACCAGGAAATGCAGCCACAACAGGTTCTAGCAGCAAAGCTATAAGTGAGCTGGCTCTCACTGAGAACTGACCAGGTTTGCAGCTGTTACTCCTTAGGGATTTGGGATGCCCCCTGGGGGATTCTTGGGAATGACCCACCACAGTTCCTCAATCTGCACTTTTGTGCGGAGATTCCCTTGGTCACTTTTGAAATGAACTCAGATGTGTTTTGGAGATAGCTATGCCATTTTTGCCGCCTTTCCCTCTTGCAGGGAAACCTTCGCTTATCCCCCAAGTTGCTGGCAGGTGTGCTGAAAATTTGGCAATGGACTCAAGGCTGAGCTAGAAGAGGAATTTCTCATTTTTGTGGTTGACAATTAGGGGGTGGAAAGGCAAGGCAAACCATCTGCAGCTGGCAGGAGAAGGAAGCTGTGGGCTCCTCCCCTGTCCTCAGGGTTTATGGTTGGTAGAGAGTGAGGAGGGGGCTCACAGTACAGCATGGCCTAGCAGGGCAGTAACTAGGTCTATTTAGCTGAGTTCCCCCCACCCCCTGACTGGCCTTTGGGTCTTTCTCAAGGTGAATTCAGGACCCATCAGTGCATTAATCATTTCAGTAACAAATGCAGCTTAAGTTTTTTTTTTCTTTAAAAAAAATAGGAATACAAGGATTTACAAAAAAACCTCACACAGTGCAATAATAAAGGAAAGCAGACACTAGTGGAACCCCTAGGGCCACTGCATCTTGTTCATGGGCGAAAGGAGGAAGGGAGGTGAGGTCTGGGTAGAGTGCTTTCCCCAGTCCCCTGCTGGCACTTCTCCATGATGACAAGGAAGTCTCTGCCATCCTGGCCACAGTGCTGGGCTCCCTGCATGACAGTGAAAACAGTGACAATGTTCCAGCAAAGCCACCAGACAAAGTTCTTAAGGTCACGGGAGAGAAGGGAGCCCAGGATGGAAGGCACAGCAGAGCCATGAGTCCTGGGGCAGAGAGTGCTGGGCTGAGTCGTATTGCTTTGCTAGACTTCCATAGGAATGGGCTTCTTGCGGCGAGAAAAGGGTGCCCCACCCTCTACTTGGACTACACTACTCTGAAACCTTGTGGCAGAGGCAGAGAAAAATCTGCTTTATCGTGAGTGGTCAGACTGTGCTTCAGTTTCAACGGGCTGCCCCAAAAGAGGGCACAAGGTGATCAATGGGTTCTCTGCAGATACGAGGCCTTGGTGGGCAGAGGGAAAGGAAAGAGTGGCCTGTGAGGCAGATGGCGATGGAAAATGTCAAGTTGCCATTCAACTTGTTGTTTGCTAACTCTGAAGTAAGAAAGATGAGGGAAATGTAAAAGATTGCCATCTCTCACCACTCTGGAAGTTGCGCCGGAAAGGAGAGAGGCGGGAAAGAAGAGAAACTGTTGTATCAAGATATTACTGTAGCCTTTTGAGGAGCTTCAATAGGGGAAGGAGGGGAGTGGCCCAATGGAGTTGGGTGACCTTCCTTCTCCATTTATTGTCGAAGAGCAAACCCAGGAAACATTTATGTCAACAGGGCACAAACAAGCTACACATTAAACAACAAAAAGTACACCTTCCAGGGGGAAGTTGGGCAGGAAAAACCAGACTTTGTGTGTACAGCTGAATATTTTCTCTAACTTCATCCTATGAAAATAAAAAATTATTAAAAACCGATCTTCTTTTAAATTAGGATAATACCGCGGTTTAAAAAATAGCCTTGTCATAAGTGCTTCTCCCTATGAAGTGCTTCTCATAGAAAAATATACAAAATATATTTACATTTATAAAACCTTAAATAGTCAACTGTAAACAGAACAGAGTAAAATCCAATGACTTAATTTAACAGGTTCAGGACACTGTCTTGGGGAAAGGAAGAGAAGAAACATTTGATGCTGTTTTGACCACATCCTAAGGAGTAATCAGGGCAGTAGTGTCATTGAATTTACTTTAGCCATGGGTTGCACGCAGGTGGCAGAGTTCCCTCAATGTAAGGTGGTCTAGTCCCCAAGTTGTGGGCCTTGAAATCTGATTAGTGTTCTGCCTTCAACTGGACACTGACCATTTAAAAATTAAGTCTTCCTATGTCTTAACAAGGGGAAAATAAAGTAACCATGTCTTAGGAATGGGACCCAGGGGTCATCCTGGCTGTGATACTCTGGTTGTCGCATGATTTAAATCCTATTTAAATAATCTTTTTCATCTCCTAAAAAATCATGCTACTTATGTTTCTTTAAAACTCTCCATGGAGCTTTATGAAAACTTTTCCAAATTCTGTCTGGTTATGACCAATGGCTCCTGTCCACTTCCCCACCTGGAGTGCTTACAGGCTCAGGGAACTTTTTGCAGGCACATCCTATGCCCAGCAGGGAGTGTCCTTGAGCAGGCAGTCAGTCTCCCCTACAACCCAGAAAGAAGCATGGGAAAGCAGTGGGATGAAGACAGGGGAAAGGAAGAAAAGGAAGTGAAGAGAGGGAATGGGAGAGGGAAGCCGCTCCTACTGTCAAGAAAGGTAATTGGCTGAGATAAGGCTCCTGGGGACAACACTCCCACTCAAAGCCTACAGGCTCAATGTTTGGTAATTAATTGGCACAACCCCATGACAGCCTTTTGACACCAGAGGTGCTAAGAATCCTGTCTCCCAACCAGAAATGAACTCTCGAGTGGGAGGATAGTAGGGAAAACCACCAGACCTCTGTTTGTTCCACAGACGCCGTAGGTGGGGCCTGGCTGGCAAACTGTCAGGAATCCAACCAACCCTCCATTTGGGGCCTTGCCTGACCCACTCACTTACAGTGCTTGGGAAAGGGCCAACTTGAGGATGGCAACTTATTTCTGTGAGATATTCAGGCCCAATCTCCCAACATAACCAACCCTCTATAACAGGCTCCTTCCAGGCAAGTCTGCTAGGGACCCCATTCCCACTCTCTAACGGTAAACAATCGGAGGGGCCCCAGGAGAAAGCCGATCATAGATCTTTCTTCGAGACCTCAACTCTCTCTCCGGGACTATGATCACATGTAAGTATAGGACATAAGAGAGCTCAGCCATCACAGAGGCCCCTCAGCTGTGCCCACTCAATCCAGGAGCTCCCAGCTGCTGGAAAAGGCCTTCAGCGTTGCTTTGGATGGCCCCACGTCCTTGCACTCCAACACTGGGGGAGAAGAGCAGCTTCAGTTTAGGAACTTCCGGCATTTCTTGGCGCCACAGTTGCAGGGCAGCTTGTTGCTGGCATCCTCAATGGGGAACTTATAGTCATAAGTGAGTTCCTCTCCTCGGTAGATCTTACGCATGGCAAAGATGACGATGTGCTTCTGCCCATCAATATTGATGACCCGAGAATAGCAGTTGGGCTCACATGAGTGATTGATGAAGCGTGCAGCATTTCCATGCATGGTGGCATCCACTACCTCTGAGTCATCAATTCGGAACATATAGCAACCAATGCCCTGTACATGCAGAAGAAAGGAGAATAACTTGTCATTTCTTATAAACTCAGGTTTAAGAACATTTCCCAATCTTCTCTTGATATTACCTACAGCTGCTGATAAAGTTTCTTCTAGTAAAATTCCCAGATTTCTCCCAGTACCTATCTTTCAAGATGCTTCCATGAGGAGTTCCTAGATTACAGGCCACTAGTCTAGAGGCTTCTAATGTCTCTGCGGGAAACAGAAACCTAAAACTTGAATAGCTATTTGCTTCTGATACCAGGAGCCACTCAGACAGACCTCTAAGAGTAACTTTCTATGCTAATCCTCAGAGTGGATTCTGTATTTTTACTGGGCCCCTCACGAATTTCAGTTTTTTTTTTTTTTAAATTAACATCTTTGAATTGATAACATACACTATTTCTTTTGGGATCCAGGGATCATACTGGTCCCTTTCTACAGCAAAACAAAAGAACTGGGTGAGTGCAAGTGGGAGACTTACCTTGCTGTCGTAATACTTTTCCCGCTTGTCAGTCTGGATGGAGCGGATGACGTTGCCGGCATACTCAATTACCATCTCACCTGCATCAATGTTTCTCTTACAGAAAAGACCCCGGCCATGGATGGGAGACCTAGGACAAAGATGGAAAAGAGGTCAGACACAAATTTTGCAAGTAAGGTTAAGTGCATGAATACATGAATAAGTTCTCCTGGTCTGTTACTTTCTCAGGAGGGACATATACTTGAGAAAATAAAAATTTGGACCCTTGATGTGTGTATATTGTTCTAACAAATGGCCAAAGATAAAAGGTATTTCCATTCTGCAACCCACTGGAAGCAGCAATGTTTTAATGCTTATTATGTTAAAGTCCTTGTTCAACACAAGCAGGTGCAGGTTCCCAGGATACGAGGGTCAATAAACAGTATCCGTAAAATCCTCACTTACTGAGGAAGGTCACTTCAGCATTTGGTCTACTCTGATTTTGAAAAACTGCATTCGTTTTCTATAGTTCTTTCTAGAATTTTAGCCATACCTGTAGACACCAACTGCCTCCTTAGAAGTCTTTTTTAAGTGCCGGAAACGCATGGGCATTGGCAGATCCATGCTAGTTGCCCTCCTAAGAGATAAGACATACTATTAATGAATTTTCTTCAGGAAATAATGTTTTGAGTCTTGAACTGAAGGTTCCTAGAGAAAATTAGTACACTCTCTGTTCAATGCCAAACTGAATAAGTGCCTTATAAAATGAACCTCATTTTTTTTTGAGATGGGAGTTTCGCTTTGTCACCGAGACTGGAGTCCAGTGGCGCGACCTCAGCTCACTGTAACCTCCGCCTCCTGGGTTCAAGCGATTCTCTTGCCTCAGCCTGCTGAGTAGCTGGGACTACAGGCGCACGCCACCATGCCGGGCTAATTTTTGTATTTTCAGTAGAGACGGGGTTTCACTATGTTGGTCAGGCTGGTCTTGAACTCCTAACCTTGTGATCTGTCCGCCTCAGCCTTCCGAAGTGCTGGAATTACAGGCATGAGCCACCACGCCTGGCCAATGGGCCCCATTTTTAGTATATATAGTACTTTCTGACCATGACGACTATGGTGGTACAACCAAAGCTGACAGAGTATACCGTCATTAAAGAAAATATGCATCTTACAGTTCTTTGAATTTCTCCTCTGTACCTTATATTCCTCACTCCTTACCAGGCACCTACTGCTACTTCAACACAAATGGATTTCAGTCTTCTTAAATCTTATCCAGGAAATTCTGATGCAAACACATTCCTACACAGTGCCCTGACCAGCTGGAGGAGAGGGAAAGCAGTTTCTAATGACTGCACCCCACTCAAGACTTACCGAGCTGACTTCAGCTGTACCTCCTCCTCTTCTTCATCATTGGGGTTGTATTCAGGAGGCTGACGATGTTTAGAAGCCAGGAAGTTAAACATGTCAAATGCTGACTTCCTGGGGCCAAAAGATGAAAAAGTATTTACAGAAATGCTTTAATAAAGCAGTAAAGGACGATGGCATTAACACTGGAAATCTCAAAGGGTATGTGGGAAGACGACTGTGTCATGAGATAAGAAAATCGAGATCCAAAACTGCTGACAGAAAAGAAGGGAACTTGCCTGAGGTGGACTTCAGCCCTGGCTGAGCCATGAGGGTTCAAGGGGGGTTCATTGGCCTCCTCTGGCTTGTGGAAACGGAATTTGTAATTTCGACAGTGCTTGGCACCAGACAGCTGCTCAATGAGGAACACAACTGCATCATGGAGAATCCCCAGCATCCTCAAACCATTAACACCTAGAAGAATCAGAAGCACTAGGGCAGTGAGGAGTGCAGTCAACAGGAAACAGCACAGTCCTACAGAAATGCCTATGCTACAGTCGCTCTGCCAGAGGTTACTCCAGGGTGAATTATAGTACATATTACCTCGAAATTAGCATCAGATAGCCGTTAAAATGATGCTGATACAGATCTATTAATATGGAAAATGTTCGTGATAGACGGTTAAGTGAAAAAAGCATGTCACCAAACTACGGACTATTTTGTATGTGCTGTATTACACAGAAATGCTATATGCTAATGCTATATAGACGTGTTATTTCATTTAATGCTCATAATGACCACACAAGGCAGGAATTACTAGCTTCATTTTCAGGTGAGCAAACAGGCTTAAAGAATTGATGTAACGCTGGGTGCGGTAGCTCATGCCTGTAATCCCAGCACTTGGGGAGTCCGAGGCGGGCAG